>NW_020884898.1:10348237-10502455 GCF_003945725.1 Corapipo altera | reverse complement strand
CACACCTCCCCACCGTGTCACAGCAGCCCCGTGAGGGGACACACGCCCCCACTGTGTCACACACGGCCCCGCGGGGGGACACACAGCCCCGTGAAGGGGACACACAGCCCCCACGCTGTCACAGCCCCCCGGTGTCACCCCGGTGAGGGGACACGCGCCCCCACGGTGTCACAGCAGCCCCGTGAGGGGACACGCAGCCCTCACGGTGTCACAGCAGCCCCGTGAGGGGACACGCAGCCCCGTGAGGGGACACGCAGCCCCCACGGTGTCACAGCAGCCCCGTGAGGGGACACGCAGCCCCCACGGTGTCCCCGCAGCCCCGCCGTGCCCGGGTCGCGGCAGCGCCGCTCGGTGAAGCCCGAGCGCCCCCTACTGTCGGGCGGGGGCGGCGCTGCCTTTTGTGCGGCGGCTTTGAGGGCTCTGAGCCTTCCTTTATTCTTTTTCCTTTTATTTTTTCCTTTTCCCCTTTATTTTGCATATACTAGAGATTTATTCTTTTAATAAGTCCTCCGCGCAAAAGATCCCAACAGTAATTCTGCAAAATGTACACGGCTCCCCCCACACACACACACATAAGAAATGGTGCGCAAGTTAATTCTTGTGTGCAGTCAGTGACAACTATTTTACCGTCGCCAAGCGTGACACTGTCAGGGGTTTTTTTTAAGCGTCTGAGAGAATTATTAGTATTCCATACAAAGCCAAGATGAAAACTCCAAAGCCTCTTTATGCAAATCAGGGAACGATGTCCCCTTATACTCACAATCTACCCTGCAGATAAATACCATAGAATAATAGAATGGCCTGGGTTGGAAGGGACCTGAAAGATCATCTAATTCCAAACCCCCTGCCATAAGCAGGAACACCTTCCGCTAGACCAGCTTGCTCAGAGCTCCATCTAACCTGGCCTTGAACGATTCCAGGGATGGAGCAGCCACAGCTTCCCTCAGCCACCTGTTCCAGTGGCTCACCACCCTCACAGTAAAGAATTTTTTCCTAATATCTAAGCTAAATCTACTTTCTTTCAAGTTAAAGCCATTCCCCTTGTCCTGTCACTACATGCCCTTGTCAAAAGTCTCTCTCCATGTTTCTTGTAGGCTCCCTTCAGGTACTGGAAGGCCACATTTAGTGGACAAAGTCTTCTCTTTTCTAAGCTAATCAATCCCAATTCTCTCAGCCTTTCTTCATAGCAGAGATAGTTCATCCATCTAATCAACTTACTGACCTCCTCTGGACTCCAACAGCTCCATGTCCCTCCTGTGCTGGGAACCCCAGAGCTGGAGGCAGCACTGCAGGGGGGGTCTCACCAGAGCAGAGGGAGAGAATCCCCTCCCTCCCCTGCTGGTCATATATTACTACACCTGAAGACTACCTGATGAGGAAGGCTACAATTAAAGCTAATTAGGGTCAGCTGATCAAAAGGGTAATCTTTGTCAGTTTACTTGTGAATTGGCAAAACAAGAAGACCATAAGTATCTGATGACAGTCTGTGTAACATACGTGAAATATTAAAGAAAAGTTTTCTTTGTAGTGGACATTTCAAATACAGAGTGTTAGTGAAAATGCTTGTTTATAGCTAAGTTTTAAATGGGAAACAGCTACACACTGTACAGTCATTTTTCTGCTTCTCAAATAAATTTAAGATAAATTTAATAGTTGCTGGTGTAGACCATAACACTTTGTAGATACATGGAGCCTTCAAAACCCTTAGGTACAGAGATACCTGTAGAAGAGTATAGTGACTCATATAAACATTCTCAGGGAAATCAATGGATTATCCATTATAACTGCTACTGTTTTATTCATTCACTTCTGCAGAATACCACTTTTAAACTATTAAACAGTTCGCAAAACTTCAAAAAGTTTCAGCCAATTTTAATCAAGCATTTTCACTAATAGATTTTGCTCATATGTATTTCACTGATTTAGAGGGTTTTTTTGAGAAGAGTTAACTGTTGCTCAAAATAAAATAAAAGGTCATCCAAAGACATCTGGGGCATTACAGAAGAGGTTCACATGCGTTGTGTCTTACAAGCACAGGACATGTCACAGACCAGAGCCGCTGGCCTGTGAGCAGTGTTCTCAGGGCAGTGTTTGCTTCCATTATAAGATGAGATCCAGATACTGGAATAAAAAAACATATGCTTGTCTCTCTGGTCTTTCAATACCCTCCAATGAACACGGCCAACAGGACAGGTGTTCTCTGCTTGAATAGCAAAGTCTGTACAGAGGAACTGAATGTGCCAGCTTTTTGTTTGGCTATGAGCAATATGCCACCTGATTAAATACTTGTGTGAGCAGGATGAGGAAAGGATATGTCAGTGTTGGTGCACATAAAGATTCAGTTCAAAGAGTATTGTAGAGGTGAAACTGTAGAACAGGGAAATGGCACAGTAAGATTGCCCTGATTCACACTAAGGTCAGTCATCAAATGAGGCAGGACTAATTTGGAAAAACAAGGGTGAGATCAGGTGTGTGCCAGTGGTAGAAGTAAAGGTTTCATTGCTTTCCCAGTCTGATATTTCATGTCTATGTTTCCTAGACTTATACATCTGCATTAAAACACATATTTAGTACATGAAAGATCAGATCCAGTGTTTAAAGAATGAAGCATCACTCTCTCTTCAGGTGAGCTCTGCCATTCACAGGGTTTTTCTTCTAAACCAACATTACCATGTCTGGTGTTATATATGTATATAACATACCCTCTTTCCTGGTTGCCATAAAAACCTCTTGTTATCTTCTCAAAGAAGAAAGGTTATGTTGAGGTGGATCATATAGAATTTCTTATGGATACCAGAAGTACTCACCCAGGGAATTGCTGAAAGTGAATAGAGATCTTCAATATCAGAAATATATATGTGGTGGGATGACCAGGTAATTTAAATGTAGGCAACTAAGTTAAATTAGGAGACTGGTCTTTCTAGGCTCTGGAACAGAGCAAAAGGTGGATCCAGAGGATAATTCAGAGCATGTAATGTTGGGCAACCTCAGAAACACAGAAAAAAAAAGAAAAAAAAAAGGAAAAAAATGACAGTGAGCATGGACCTTCCCAGAGAACAGACTTTTGTCTTCCTCTGTGCTTTTCTGTTCCAGGTCGCTGGGTTCTGATGTCCTCTGACCATTGAATACATGATGAGAGAAGAGAATTTATAGATTTTAATCCTTATAAATGCTGAAGTATGATTATTATTCCTGCTGCAATCAATAGGATCTTCCACAGGAAGATTGTACATGAGAGGTAAATCAGGAACTGAGTCCAGGAAAAGACATGTTGCTAAAACAGCGTAAGTGCTGTGGCTGGATCTGTCTCACAAAGCCCCCTGAAAAGTAGCTTTTCTGCTGTCCCTGGCTACATCAATTCTGACTAATCTACTTTCCTAGAACCACTCTTGTGGATTAAAAAAAAGAAAAAAAAAAAGGGTGATAGAAGCACGTGCTTGTCTCTCTGTCTCACAGGTGTCTCTTCCTTGCAGCACAGAGGGTCACCTTCTGCTTCAACATTAAAAATTCCTCAGTTGTGGCATCTGACTTCAGGGTGTTCCTCTGGAAATACCAATCAAGCAACACTAAGAACCCTATTTTGAAATACCCTTAGTTTGCTAGACTGTGTTATTATGTCTGCACAATTTTTAATTACTAGTACAGCTAGAGTGCTTACTGCAATTATAAGAATGATCTATACTCTTGGTAAGATAAATATTTGGTAAATTAAGTTACTGCAAGTTTTTTGCTATACATCATATGCTCAGTTTAGGGTTTACATCCACAGCTCATTAAATCAGTGAGAACTGGTAAGAGTAACATGGTACAGTTTCTTGACAATCTTTAAAACAGCCTCACCTGAAATAAATTCTACTTGATTATTTTGTTTTTAAAGGAGATCCAAAGCAGGTAATAAGGAGAAATATTTGCATTATAGATATAATATTACTGTGTAAAAATTTTGTACGTCCTACTTTCCCTTTGTTCTATGAATGTGCATTTAAAAAAAAAAAATACAGTGTCTTTTCCACTTTGCAGTTTGGTCAAAAATTCAAGAAAGCAGAAAGACAATTTATAATTTAAAAAAAAAATTGAAAATGGATTATACATAAAACCAGGGTCAATTTTTTTCCTTTCTGGGGCAGAATGGGGAGTAGAAAGGAAGATTCTAGTTGTGGCTTTCACCAAAAATGGGTAAGTTTACTGCTAGGCAAAACATAGGTCTGTATATTCCTGTGGAGTAAAAGATGGCATCACACCATCCTTTCAGATACCTGGACGTGCCATTACAGAGGGCAACAGTGTCTTTGCACTACAGGGGTAAGAACAGCACATATTAGAAATACATCTGAGACAAACTGCTGGAACTCAAAACCCACAGTGTGAAGAGTAGAGCACCCATCACAGTCACAAACACTACAGGTGTTTCAAAGCTGCTGGATTTTGTGCAGACTTGCAAAGAGCAGGTGGAACCAGACTCTTTTCAGAGTGCCCAGGGATGGGACAAGAGGCAATGGACACCAGCTGCAACGTGGGAGGATTCTGGTTATAGGTCAGGAAACAGCATTTTCAAACGGGTGCCTGAGGGGGCTGTGGAATCACTGTCCCTGGAGATATTCAAAACTCAGTTGGACAGTGCCCTAGACATTGAAGGTGGACCTCCTTGGAGTTAGATGAGAGAATCTCCAGAGATCTCCTCTGACCCACATTTTTCTAAGGTTCTATAATTCTATGACTGGCAATACTGACAAAGTTCTGGTCACATAAATGTACTTTATTTGACACCAAACACCAAGGTTTCTTAGTAGAAATTTATATACTAGGGTGTTCAGTAGCACTCACTTCTATTATAAATTACATAAAACTCCACACATGAGCTATAAATAAAAAGATTGCTTGATTTTCCTCAGATTTAAGCCATTCCTGCTGCAACACTAGGAGCCTTTGTTGAGAGTCTCCTATGCAGACTGAGCAGCGAACATTACATGACCAGAAGAGTGTTCCTTGCTCTCTTGTGATGGGAAATGCTTTTTTTCCAGCTGCAGTATCTAAAATTAATAGCCTTTCTACCAACTGCAGTACGCTGCTCATCAAGCTATGACTGTCTCCACACTGTAGATTGTAGCATGAGTTCATAATTTGCAGCAGGACACACTGCATCCCTTCCAGTCCTTCCACTGACTGTGTCTAGCTAGCCTTGTCCACGCCAGGAATTTCCTCTCATACACTAATATTTTCACAGTGATATGTCTTAACCTCTCTCATTTGTAAGGGTTGTGGTTGTACCTGTCTGCTGCATCAGGAACTTCTATTCCCTCTCTTATATCCAGAACTCCATGTAAGTTATGCAATTCTTTGTCTAATGAAGGAAAAGTCAATTACTTAGTAAGATGAAGGCACCAATTATGGGATAAAGTGCTATTCTATGCAGATAAGGACATCAAAGACACATTCTATCAAATACAAATAAAATAAAATTCCAAGAGTAATTTAGTTCATACTTTTGATAATGTGGTCCTCTATCTGGACATTCATTTTACTTAAAAACTAACAAAAACACATCCTGTCCTAACTCGCACTCAAAAAATAAAACCATTCCTTAAGTGACAAGCTAAACTTAATTTTCTAAAGACAGTTTAGGTTTCCAGATGGCATAAGGTAGTCATTGTATCATTCAATAAAAAAATCAGCATTTAAAATGAATAACCAGAATATGATAAAACCTCACCCTGCCTACATGAGAGATGCAAAAGTGGAATTCTCCTTAGAAAAATGTATTTCATCGTAGTGGAATCAGATCAATTCCTGTGAAATTATGTGTAGCTACAGCACCCTGACTTCCAAGGATCAGAAAATCAAGCTATACAGTAACACATTTATAGCTGTACACAACGATACAGAAAAAAGTCTTAAGCTGAGCTCCAAATTCCTACATAATTATATTATAAATAATATGTTATGCTCTCTTATTAAATGGCATATGTCACACTTTCCATAACGAGTGCATATTGACAGCCAACTACATTAGTCAACAATATTTACACTTTAATTACAGCTTTTAAAATGGAAATATGTGATTATATATATGTGCGTAAGTTAACGGTTGGACTTGATATCGTAGAGATCTTTTCCAACCTTAACAATTCTGTGATTTTATGATATGTTATGATATGTTAACACGGCCAAAATTCATAAAAGTTGATCCCTATGTAAATGTCCATTATTTAGATACCCATTTGTAGGTGGGCAAATATTCTTTACAACAGGTAGTGTTTAATTTAATAATGCAGGAAACAAGATTTATTATGTCATTAGCAAGTCACTTTGCTTGATAATTCTAACAGACACATCCAGGATTGTGTTACAATCTTAAATGGCTTTTGAATTTAGCTTAGGGTTTAGCTTTTTCTTTTATGGTGACTGTTTTGTAGAAGAAGACAGACTTCCTGAGCTCTCTTTGTTATCTCCAAAGTGTCGTGGGCACAGATGGGTTACGCTGAGCATGGTCTCTGCTGTACTGCAGTCCTCAACTGTAACCATTTATTAGTCAAACCAAGGACCTGTAGTGGTACCAGAGAGCTTCTGATTTATAAAAGTGTCAGCTCCCAGGAATCTGGCCCCTCAGGATGGTGGCAACCCTAACAGCATTAGAGGCTCGTGCCTGTTTCTACCAGGGGCTTGTAATGTTCCCATCAGGCTGTGATTCTTCTTTGCAATCTGGTGCTGTCAACACTGCTCTCATCAGTTATACATATCAGTGGATTATTAACAATATTTGTCAGACTTCTATATTAGTTTTGTCCCAGAACAGCGTTGCCTCACTTCGGCAATAGAATTACATTTTGCATTGTCTCAAGAAATGCTCTTAAATTAGAATTGATGTTTCAGTCGTATGATTTTTCACTGCTGATGTAATTTGGTTTTCTATCTAAATTTTTATATGAGTATATGACTTATTTTTTAGAAGTGTGATCCCATTAAAGGCAGCTGAAGCATGGAGAGTTCCCACAGCAGAACTTGGGCTAATACCTCTCCCATGCATGGTAGACTAAAAGAGTGCTCAAGACTTGCATAAATTTCAAAAGTAAATGGAAAAGAGACGTAAAAGAAGAAAAAACTGAAGCCTCAGAACAAGGCTTCTCCTTAAAAAGTATGCATTGAATCAAACCCACCAATATGTACAAATGTAAACACCAAATATCTTGTATAATCACTAGAGGAACTATCCTATTTTGTATATTTTGCTGTTAAAGCTATTATAGGACTTAACTGCTTAAATTGTATATAAAATCACCAAACTTTTACCAGGAATATATGTGGGAATGTTTTCCTCTATGCTGCGTGTCCTGTTATACTGGGAGCAGCTGTGGCAGTACACAGTCCCTTTAAAACCAATAAAACTGTACATGCAAAGGGGCCAGCCCAGAACACAGAAACAGAAGCCAATGATTCATTTTAACGTCTGTCTCTGAACTGAAACACAAAATAGCAATTACCCCAAAGCTGCTCACTGCCACAGCTAGGCAGACTCTTTCACATTGAAAGCACGCTGACCAAATAACAGAAAATAGCTTTTTTTTCTTTTTTTCTTTTCATTGTACAGCTTGGAGGACTGTGGCTGATGGTGGAATTTAGCATGTTTCAATCTCAGACACCAGTTCAAATCTTGCCCATGATGATGGTGACCGAAAGTTATTACTTGATTCCCAGCTTAAATTTTTTTTGTCAGCCTTCTGTAGACGAGAGAAACACGTTGTAAGCTTATCTTACCCAGACAATCAGCAATAGCACGGCCTTCTAGGGCAACCTGGAGAAGAATGGGGTATTTTGCACTGCCATGGCCCAGGAGGTGCTTATCTTGAGAATGAAGAAAGAATTGGGTTTCAACAGCAGCTACCACGGTGAGTGTGTATCTATGGACTTTTGTAATATAAATAGTAATTAAATCCCACTGCCCTATTACCTGCCCGTAGGTTATCTAAAGGAAATGTGTCTTCCGTGATTCTGGAAAAAAAGTTACGTAAAAAATTCACTTTTCATGATTTCCCAAGGGAAAACCAAAACCAGTATATACTAGCTCTTTAATCTGTAAGTGGTGTGTCTATTAAAATGTCAAATTTAAAGTATATGAATCAATAAGTGAAGTAAAGCCACAAAATTATTTTTAAGTAAAAAAGGGTAAATATCCCTATATATGAAATTCAAAATACTGTAGTAATGACTATAGATGTGTAGGTGGCACAAAATAATGAAGATGTGTGCAGGATTTGTTATTTTGTTGATATTTAAAAAGAAACAGCAGTCCAATATGAAGAAGGAAAGAGATATTCTCATCTAAATTTGCACAGAATTTAATTGAGAAATTTGCAGAAGTGCTTACAGGGCTTGAATTCTCATATAACAAAAAAAACCCTGGAAGTCTTTTCCTGTACCCTTTGGAAGAAATAGCACAGGTGATTAAAAAAATTGAAATAATGCAGCAGGCCACCCGGGAAATTTTTCCTTGGGCAGTTATAGGAAACTTTCCAAGTGATCTGTATTTCAAAGAAAACTGGCTTAAATTCTGATGTTCTACTGTTGACCACCATTGTCCTCCAATGCTTTTGTGGGGATAGGGTAATCTTCATTATTTAATCAAAGAAGTAGTGACATAGAAATCTCAGTACCAATTTTTTTTCCTCGTTTTTTTGCCTCCAGAAATCCATTTTCACTCTTCATCAGGAACTATAGTGATAGGACAGAGGGGGATGGCTTCAAACTGAAAGAAAGTAGGTTTAGATTAGATCATAGGAAGAAATTCTTCCCTGTGAGGGTGGTAAGACACTGGCACATGTTGCCCAAAGAAGCTGTGGCTGCCCCATCCCTGGAAGTGTTCAAGGTTGGGTTGGATGGGGCTCTGACCAACCTGGTCTAGTGGGAGGTGTCCCTACCCATGGCAGGAGGTTGGAACTGGATGATCTTTCAGGTGTCTTCCAACCCAAACCATTCTGTGATTCTATGATTCCATTTAATTTTCCTGTCACGTAACATGGAGGTTGGTCAGTGATTCAACATATGCTCAGGTAGAAGGAATTTGAATCTGTTTAATTTTCAAATGGAGATAAATCTACATTGCTCAAATGAAATGTTCAACATCTTCTGAGTCAAGAAGGAGATTGCATTTTAGCCATCAACAATTTTCAGTGTCTACCCTTAAACCACTTAAAATGAAAATACCAAGGATTATGTTTCTAAAATCTTGTGGATACCTGAACGTATCAGGATCAAAAAAGTGTAAGCATACAAGCTTACAGTTGCTTAAGCCATGTCTTTGACAAGGCATATGTAGAAATAGTGATTTAGCCTTCTCTAACACCAACACAACAAAGCAAAGGGAGCAGTGTCTCTGGAGCTGGTGTCTGTTACGTGCAGAGATGTCTCTTCTACAAGAAATGAGATCATAGATGCAAGTGTGGCACAGGAAGGTTGGGACATCTGAACTGCTAAATCCCGGATTTGTAAAGCAGTGACTTAATCCAAAGACTGCTAAGTCAAATCACAGTTGTGGATCAAATAATTAAGGGAAGTATTCCTTTAAAGTGTCAAGATGAGCAAAAAAGTGGAATGAAGGCTGAGTGTCAGCCAGTAAATGTGAAGAGCCTCTGGAATCTTATAAGGACGTCTTGAAACATCTTAAAACACACTGGAAGTTTTGGATTTGAATTTTTTAAGTCTCTAGAAATCAAAGCTATATTAATTAATAACCACATTTCATACTGCAAATAGCAGATGATAGATGATTCCTTTATATAGGAAAAGTACCCCTTGTTACATTTTCCAAACTCTTGCTTACCATTTAACATTTTAGATCTACATCATATTTAAGATGCTTAAATCAAACTGCTTAATATTCTAGACTGACAGGCTCATTAAGCTGAACAGTAAGATTGCTGTCATATGCACTTCAGGCACTTACAGTAGAAAATTTTCTATTTTTAAATCCAAATGTTTAAAGAGAAATCTTTATAGTTAAAACTGTAGCTGCATTTCTTTTCTTTGAGAGGCATTACTGTATGTTTGGCATCTCAGCTCTGATGATATTCTGGTGGTCTTTTACATTCTGAACTATTTCAGCAAAAGAGTAGAGTAACAAAAGCGACAGCTTTGGTGTAGCAGTTGCCCACTCAATTCGTAATCTCTAGTAATTTCTGCCTGTCAATATTAAAAATCAACTACTGTAGCTGTAGTCATTTGGATTGGTACCATTGCACACTAACTCCCATTTGGTCTATATTATTTTACTACATCAAAAAAAAAACCCTATCAAATTTTATTCAATGTTAAGAGCAAAACAATTTTGCAGAAAAATGGTTTTTCATGGCCAGGTTTATCAAAATTATTCAGAGGTGCTTCACAGTGCTGTGTGGAAGGTTCATTAGTGTTGCAAGTGAGGATGAATTAAGTTTCTAGCAATTAGTTTCTTTTGAAGGTTCTTAACAGGTACCTATCTAAACATCTTGATTTTGGCAGTGTACAAAACTTTCCCTCATGCAGTTTTTGATCTGGAGATCGAGAAAATCAACTAAAGACTGTTTAAAGGAAGTTTGGAGTGCTAACTACTCTTTAGACTAAATAAAACATGCAAGTACAACTCTTTGAGTAGTGAGATACCTGACATTAGCAGGAATTAACACAGGATTTCTTGAGCAGCATGGCTGGGCTGGCTCAGAAGTTATCTTGTGTGTGCTGAAGTCATAACTGATGGAGAAAGCCAAGACAAAGGCCAGGAGACAGTGTAATGGATAAGAACTGCCATGAAAATCAGCAGGAAGGCATTTCCAGGGGAAAGGTAGGAACACAAAGTTAGGTTAGCAGACATCTGAGAAAAGAAAATGCTCCTAATGCTATTTTTGTTGCTTCCACAGAAAAGGAATCTCATATAGTCTTTGAAGAAGTCAGGAAGGGTTGAACCTGCTTCAGTGCCACCTTCTAAAGAAAAAAGTCACACAATGTAAATAGCAAAATTCAACTATTGGCCACATGTTTTGTATTTGCAGTAAGGAAAGAAAAGAATAAGGATTTTGGCAAATATTTTATCAGAGTGTCAGATCTGTACACTAAATTCTACTCCTAGGTTACAACAGCAGCTGACAAAACCACTTTGCTTCTTCTGTTGTCTCCTCAGGAAATATGACTGCAAAGCCTGTTCAAAGAATCTATTTGTAGATCACTACCTTGACCATTTTTTCCCTAATTATATATAAGTCAAAATTGTGATATGAATAGTAGTCAAATCTCATTGACACAACAACAAGCTGTTGTCCCTACAACTGACCTGTTTTTTCTGTCTCCTTCTCCCTTTCTTTGTCGAGGTCCAGCTGAGGGGCAGAGTTCAGCTGAATGACTGCACTGCTTTGGAGGTTGGCCAGATGGTTTAGCTACCAAGGGACTCCAAGATAAAACATCTGACTAATTTTCTATTCTTGTATAGACTTGTTTCTTTGCATATTGAATAAAAAAAAGAGTTATGATGCTATTTTTATTTATGCAATCACGAACAATGATATATTTGCATTCCTGTGTATGATACAGGACTTTGGAGATAATGTTACCATTTCTCTTCTGATCAAGTTTCAGAACTGAGACTCACAACCATACATGATTCATTTGGGTTCATCCAAATATTTTTTTTTTTCAATAAAAACAGTCTAGAATTCCTGTAATTGGTGATTTGGATTTGTTTTTATAAGAGGCAGAGACTAAAAAAAAAATATTCTGTCAAAAAAATCCATTGCCAATCTCAGTAATACTGTTCTGTCTACTTATTTTGGCTCTTTTTACTCAGTGTAAGGTTGCATACTGAAGGCATTTCCTCTGAAAGTTAAAAAGTGAGGTCACTGAAACAATTGTGATAAGATATTCTTTCTGTAGCTTCTGAAATTAGATATGTCTGTCTTATCTTCATGTTTGATTAATTCCACTACGATAGAGTCATCTCTTGTTTTCATATAAGCTCCTTTCAGCTCCATTTAACTCCTTCCTTTTTAGTTTACAGAAAGGATAAATCTTTTGAAAGAAGTAATCAAAAGAAAGCGAGAATCCAAGGGGAAGATCAACGCACTATGAGACAAATTTCCAATTTTGCTCTTGAAGAAGGACAGCTACCTGATAGATGGTTTCTAATTTTCCTTCCTGCTCTGCTCAAGGTGCACACACTGCTGATTTAAAAAATGTCTATGTAATTTGATAGTCACAGAATCACAGAATGGTTTTTGTGACCTTAAAGACTGTATGGTTTCATCCCTCCTTCTATGGGCAGGGACACCTTCCACTAGAACAGGATTACTCAGAGCCCCATCCAACCTTGAACACTTTCAGGGACGGGGCATCCCCAGCTTTTCTAGGCAACCTATTCCAGCACCTCAGCACCCTCACAGTAAATAACATTTTTCCAACATCTAAACTTGCTCTCCTTCAGTTTAAAGCCACTGACTCTTGTCCTGTCACTACACGCTCCTACCAAAAGTCCCTCTCCATCTTTCCTATAGGCTCCCTTCAGGTACTGAAAGGCTGCATTAAGGTTGTCCTGAAGCCTTCTCTTCTCCAGGCTGAACAACCCCAATTCTCTCAGCCTTTCCTCACAGGAGAGGTGCTCCAGCCCACTGATCATCTTTGTGGCCCTTCCCTGGACTTGATCCCACAGGAAGGTCCATGTCCTTCCTGTGCTGGGGACCCCAGAGCTGGAGGCAGCACTGCAGGTGGGGTCTCAGCAGAGGAGAGCAGAGGGGCAGAATCCCCTCCCTCCCCTGCTGCCCACACTGCTTTGGGTGCAGCCCAGGACACGGGGGGTTTCTGGGCTCCCAGTGCTGGGTCATGTCCAGCCTCTCAACCACCAGAACCCCCAAGTCCTTCTCAGCAGGGCTGCTCTTGGTCCCTGCCTTCCCCAAGCTGTGTTGATACCAGAGATTGCCCCAGCCCATGTGCAGAACCGTGCACTTGGCCCCACAAGGTACTAAAAGAAGTAAACCATTTAGTTTAAACAGATACAAACTCTAGCATTACCAGATATGAGTCATCTTATTTCCAACAAGAAGCAACTACCTCGAGATAACTAAGCACAGTAACTTTTGGCTAGCATAGTCTGTATGAAGTAAAGCACTCACTGCATATTAAAAAAATGCTTTAAAATATGAAACCTTTAACAGACTGCAGATAACATTACAGCCACGTGACATGACTTGCTCTAAAGTACATCTCAAAACTGCTTTTATTCCCATTTCATATAAAAAGAAGATATATTGTTGTTAAACCATGTGTTATATCTCACAGAAAGCAGTAAAGTTCAAACATTGACTGTAATATGAATTAAAACATAGTCATCATAGAATATCCTGAGTTGGAAGGGACCCACAAGGATCATCAAAGTCCAGATCCTGGCCCTGCACAAGGACACTCCACCATGTGCCCAAGAGCTTTGTTCAAACTTTCCTTGAACTCTCTCAGGCTTGATGCTGTGACCACTGCCCTGGGGAGCCTGTTCCAGTGTCTGACGACCCTCTGGGTGAACAGCCTTTTTCTAATATCCAACCTAAACATCCCCTGACACAACTTCAGGCCATTTCCTCAGGTCCTGTCATTGGTCACGAGAGTAAAGAGATCAGTGCCTGCCCCTCCACTGCTCCTTCTAGAAAAGGTGTAGACTGTGATAAGGTCTCCCCTCAGCCATGAGGCAGTGACCAAGTTTTTTGATTCATGGATAGAAGGAAAACTTTAATATTACATGATCCCACAACAACCTCTGAGATGTTCCAAGGAGACTGTCAGTGAAAATGGAGTACTGTTAATGTGTCACTCACAGACAATGAAGAGATGTAATCTCTAATGCACTGTGATCTTCTGTGTGCACATCTTACAAATTTGAGACAAACATACAGATGTCCCTAGACTAGGAATGAGTTACACTCTGTTACTGGTGTTGTTATCCCCTCACTTTCCATAGACATATATGTGTATGTGTTTCACAGAATCACGGAATATGCTGAGTTGGAAGGGACCCACAAGGATCATCCAGTCCAACCCTGCACAGGACCCTCCCCAAGGGTCACACCATGTGCCTGAGTATCATCCAAACACTTCTTGAACTCTGTCAGACTTGGTGCTGTGACCACTTAAACACCTCACCTGAACAGAATTAGCCATGGCTAAATTAAGAAAGCACATGGCTCTGGTATTAGTCACACCTTGCATATTGATTTTGGATTTCCTGATTCATTTATTTTAAAAGTTATGTCCTCAAAATCTTCATGGTCAGAAGAACTGGAAGGGGAAAAATAATGGCATGCCTTGGCTAAGTGTTTCCTGTGGTGTACCTAAAAACATTCATTTTTCTTGTATATTCTTATGACCAAGTTTTAAAAAATCCGGCCTGCTAAAAATGAAGTAAAATTAAAGTACTAACTCTCACAAATGTTGTTCTGAAGGACTGGTGCTGTCACATAATGTGGTAGATTCCTGTCATTATTCCAGATACTGTTTTTAAATTATTTTATTTTAGATCTATGGGGATTTAGTTTCTGTTTGAGGATAGTTCTCAGAGCCTATAGATACTCACCCTTCCCCATTCTCTAACTGGACTTAGGAGAGTGTAAAGAAAGGTTCTTCACAGCAAGTAGTTATTCTGTCACCACAGAACTTTTCCTTTTCTATATGAAGATTGCTGCTCTAAAGATCAACATCAAAACATTTTATTTTCTTTTTAAATAGCCACACATAATTTCTTAAGGGCAAAACACTTCCTTAGTATGGAGAAATTGCTCTGTGTCTACTAGGAATCAGTGTGGTGCATTCTCTGCTTGGAGTGATAAATTAAATGAATGTAGACAACAACAAACTCATTTCTTTGTTGAAAGTGAATGCTAATGACATTTATCCTGCACTTCATGATAAACTAATTCAAAAGACCAAAATGCTGGGGGGAAAAATCTCACATTTTAGGAAACGTTCATAAACTGTCCTTTACGTACTCAGTTACAAACTGCTGAGAGCAGCAGCAACACATATTTAGATTATTTTTTAAATCCTTGTGTACATCTGTTATATGTCTAAAAAGGTTCTCCATTAAAGTATCTTGGTTTGCATTTTCAAACTGACAAACAACTGTTCATGCTATATGAATAGCAGATTTTGCAGAAAAAAAAAAGAGAATAAATATATTAAAGTGCAATTCAATGGTCACATGCTCAGGGCCATTCAACTCAGAGTCTGTTTTTTGTCTCTGTTTATTTAGAATCCCTTTGTCACTTTGAGGGTGATGTTACCTGTTATGATAGAGCTGATCTGCTTCCTTACCACCTCTTTCCCAGGCTTTTGTCTTCCCTGAACATGATCCTGATCATGTAGTCCTCAACTTTCCTTGCCTAGCTCTAAGGCATATATTTTTAGTCTGGATTATTTTTTTTTTCCAAAGTACCAATATAAACCAATTCTGTACAACTGCAGTGAATGCCAACAGCAAAGCAGGAGCAGGGAGAGGAGGGGAGCATGTGAGCAGGGCAAGTTTATTTCCTCTCAGTGATGGGAAGCTGTGTGCTGGTTTTGCCTGGGATAGAGTTAATTTTCTTCACACTGGCTCATGTGGGGCTGTGTTTTGGACTTGTGCTGAACACAGAGTTGATAATATAGAGATTTTTTTTTTATTGCTGAGCAGTGTTTGCACAGAGTCAAGGCCCCTTCTGCTTCTTGTAGCTGCCCTGCCAGGAAATGGGCTGGGGGTGCACAGGGAGTTGGGAGGGGACATATCCAGGACAGGTGACCCCAAATGACCAAAGGGATATTCCATGCCATATGGTGTCACATGCAGTGTATAGAGAGGGGGAAAAAAGGAGGAAAAGGGAAATATTTGGAGAGATGGCGTTTGTCTTCCCAAGTCACCCATATGTGTGATGGAGCCCTGCTCTCCTGGGGATGGCTGAACACCTGCCTGCCCATGGGAAGCAGTGAATTAATCCTTGTTTTGCTCTGCTTGTGTGTGGGGCTTTAGCCTTATCTTAACCCATGAGTTTCCTCACTTTTACTCTTCCAGTTCTCTCCCCATCCTGCTGCTGAGTGGCTGTGGGGCTTGGCTGCTGGCTGGGGTTAAACCACACACAAGCTCTTACACAAGTTTAAGTCACATCCCCTTATTGGCCTTGAGCCTGCCATACACCGGACAATGAGCTGATTAACATCTTGTTTCTGCAGAGAGAAGTCTAGAAACCTCCCTTTTCCCATCCCAGCACTTAATTCCTCATCATTTCTCCCTTTCTTTCTTCTAGCTACACGGCCTTGCTTCCTCTGCTTCATTGAACAAACCTAAATCGTTAAAATTAGACGGGGGGAAGTAACTTTTGTTTCTCTGTGATTGGGTAATTTTCTGTGAGTTTAGTGAGTTAAGCAGGCTCACAGAGGACCAAGGAAAGCAGCAATAAGGGGAATGGGAAAGCAGATGGATGAAGATCCCTGCCCTGTAAAGCTGTTACTCATGTACACCTTAAACCAGTCTGGATCTGGTAAAGCCTTGCGAAGCAGCAATCTCAGCTTCTCCTTATCCTGCTTTCCCCCTTTACTGGCATCAGTGTTTGTGTCTATGCATCATAAAACCTGAAAAAGCAGGTTTTTTCCCTTGTGGTTTTTTTGTTTTGTTTTGTTTTGTTGATTTTTTTGTTTGGTTGGTTGGTTTGGTTGTTTTGGGTTTTTTTCCCCTTGCTTGGATAGGCCTTTTCTTTAACTGTACCTTTTGGAGAAGAACATATTTTTTCAGAAAACCCATTTTCCCTGTGCCTTCCATGTTTTTCAGTAAGCTCAGTGACAGTGAATAATCTCCACATTTTCTCTCGCTTAGAAACATAAAGAGTGTTATGAATTTCTTTCTTTTTGCTGTCCTGTGCCTTTTCAAAACTCTCCTAGATTTGGAAGTATATAACAAGTTTTATATGTTGTGGTTTAATTTTTATAACTGGTACTTTTCCAAACTTTTCAAGTTTGAGAAAGACACAGTAACAGAAATAAATAAGTATTCAAAGTATTCAAATTAATACTTAATAATTAAATGAAATAAGCATTAAAGTATTGAAATTAAATAAACTGTGGAGCATTTTCAGGCTCATCCATTCTACTGGGTTCAGTATAAAAGGCAATGATAGGATGGGAAAAAAATTGCTTTAAAAAATAAAGTGGCAAGGGTCTATGTTCACATGATTATCTTAGATTTTATATTAAAAATATGAATTCACAAAAAAGCATATGTGCATGGTAGTAAAACAAACAGCTTTTATGACCTGCAGACGTTTTCAACAATAGATGAGTTTTGCCATTTTGAAGAATCATGATCTGTTTAGTGGATAACACTGGTTTCTTGGAGGAGAAAAAACCAACTTTGTAGAGATACTTCACTAACAGTGAAACTCAGTTTAGCAGGAATGTGGTTTTGAGCTATGTAACAATACTGAGCTTTAAAGTAGGATCCTTGAGAAAACAGATAGCAGCTTTGCCAGTGTTCTTGTAGTTTATCAGAATGACCTGAAACTCTTCTGCTGAGGTTCTAAGAAAACTACTCAACAGCTCATAAATACCTTTTGCTTTGACTTGCCTTGTCTTCCCAGCTCCTCTCATTTTCAGATTTCCTAGACTCTTGTTGAGTTTGTTACTTTATCTCTCTGAAAGTACTTCTACATTAAAATTCCCTGAAGGACTCACTTCTAAAAGGTAGTATTTACTTAAGAAACTACCTTAAATATGCAGGTGGGATAATTAGCATAATTTTCAAACAATAGTCTTTATTTATTTTAAGGGCAGGAACTGTATGAAACAACAGAGCAACCAAAAGATGGACTTGCTTATAAAGTATGTCCAGCTATGTTTTTGCCCCTTTCTCATCCCTCTTTCCTTTGAAGAAGTCGACCTTCTCCCCCAAGGCATTTTTCCAGCTTCTGACAGATAGAATGTATTTCCTTAGAAGTCTTGTAAGCTGAATGAACAGGCAGCCCTTTTCACTGCACAAATCACACACAGAAAAAAGAAACTGAGGAAATCTGAGCTCATATTCCTGTACAAAGGCTGAGTTTGTACTGCCTGTGCTGGTGTAGGTAACAGGTAATTCTTTATTGACCGAGTGTAACCTATTGCGTGAGATAAGAGATTTGCTGACCATTTGAAAAATTATGTGGGATGCAAACAGCAAATGGTAGTGGTCTGTGTTCTGGCATTTGTTTGGATTACTCTACTGGCATGTTTTCAGAAGTGCTGCAAACCTTCCATTCCAGGTTTACCCACTGTAGTGGGAGTTGGGAGAGAGTGTGTCCCTGAACAATGGCAGCTCCTGGCTGCAGAACAGCCTCTTGGCCCCACAGAGAAAATCAGTGGGTCAGTCCTGCCTCTCTAATGAATTCCCAGAACTGGCATGGCATGTGACTAACTACCCACTTATAAATGAAAAAGAGAGCTTTAAAGAAGTTAGTCCTACAGGTCTGTTGAAAATTATACTCTCATTTTAAATATATAACCTTTCAACTTTTTTACTGTTATTTTTTCAGCCGTGTATTTATAGATACATTTCAATAAAGGCTGACATTTTAGTATTGCTGCTAACGTTGCACTAGTTAGTAATACAAAGTTGGCAAGTGTAGTATTACAAGTTAAAACAAACTGTTTATGTCTGATGCACAATAAGCTTTTTACTTATTTATTTAGAAAGCAGTAGAAGGCATAAACTGTTCAGATAGTCTTGGTTGTACCATGTACGGTATTAATATGGTGTTAAAATCATCTAAAGTACGGAAAGGATATCTTTCCATTTTTCTCACAGTATTAAAAAAAGAAAAGTCAAAGCAAAGACATAAGATTGCTTTTATTAAGTTGACTCCTGGTTGCAAAAATGGTTTTTATTTCAAAATTCCGTACAGCTTTTTGAAATAAAAGAGCTGTAATTTTTGAGTAATAACACTACATATGGTTAACAGCAGACAGTGCCTATGCAAGGCTGGAAGCTGCAAGCTGAGATGTGGCAGTAAAGTGGGAAGAAAACGGATGAGATGTCAGCTACAGGCTCAGGAGTTTTTCAGGCAGTATGTTTGAATGATCAGCACTACCATATACTGATTATTTGTTACATGATAGCAAAGCAAGGATTCGTACAGGTGTTTATTATTATTAAAAAATTTCCAAAAGATCAGCTATCATTAATATGTGGTGGTATATTCAAAGGATTTGGTAAATACCCTTGATTTAATATCTTAGGTACTATTTCATGCCTAGTGTGTAGAACTGCCTGATGTGATCAGAACCCACAGCATTGCCACAACTTACTCTACACCTGTGGTTTTGGACACCACCCCCTTTTACTGAACTTGCCAATTATTAGATTTAAATAAAATTTGTTTCATGATCAAGATGCTGTCAGGTATGTTAATACTTTTGATTATTTCAAGTCTTAGTCAAAGCCATACTGTCAGTACTACGATATTGTAACCAAACAGATCTAAACAATATAAACTAAATTTTTCTGTATTTCCAGTTATGTGGTAGATCATTCTCACTTTAATTATCTAGTTATATTCTTAATTATCTACCACCTAATAGCATAATACCTCACATATACAATGCCTTACTGGTCCATGTGATCAATTCTTACACTTAAAAGACCACTTAAACTGGAAAATCCCAGCACTGCAGAGGCAGGAAATTACAGAGAGCGTGGGATTCATTTTTTTTTTAATATACATGACCTGTGAATCACACATTAGTTGCCTGATCACTCACAAAGATCATGGATACTTGTAAAGAGACAGAAGCAAACATGAGAGCACTGTTTCATCTGGTGTCAAACAGTAGAATTCTGCATCAAGCTTTGGCTTCTGCACTTCTAACTAGGAAGGAAGTGGAGACTTACCAAATAATTTGTTAAGGTAATAGGAATAATTTAGAAAACTTCAATAATATAAAGATTTTAACAATATTGTAAAGATTGATGTTAATTTATAAACTTTTGAACACAGGAGCTGAGGAAAAGTTGTTGTGATATGCTTCTACTACATTTGTTCAATGCACATTAAATCCCTATTATTTAGAACTGAGAGTGAATGTTCTTCTCTGGGAGATCTCATTTGATCAGAAAAAAAAAAAAATCATAAAAATTGGCTGTAGGGATTATTGAAAGACACATAATATCTGGTTCATTACAAGGAGTTAGAATAGGCAATGTTATCTGGGCTCCAGCTCTTGAGTTTATGGGAGTTTCCCATTAGCTGAAAGGGAATTTGAACTGTTATTCCATTTCACACAGGAAGTTTTAATTAGATACATCAGCTGCTTAGAATATGTCTTGACTCCAAATATGCACAATCCCACATTTAGTAAGCTGTATCCCGTGAAAACTGAGTGAAAGGAGCAGGTCTGCTATGGAACCAACCTCAATCACTGAGATCTTGCCTCTTTCATTGCTTGCACACGCTCTCAGCTATTCCAAGCCTGTGGCAGAGCCATCTGAATGGAGATGCACAAGGATAAAACAGAAGCACCTTTACACAAGTCAACTCCCCCTTTACTCCAGGCTGAAAATCTTATATTCTTTTTTTTTTTTTTTGGTATCACTTTTTGGTGACATTTTTGTTGCTTTTATATCTTAGGTGGACTTTTTAGACTAGAAATAAATATATTCTTTCATATAAAGTCACTTACTGAACAGCAACAAAAACTCTAGTACCTCATATCATATGCAGCCATCGAGGCAGAATCTCTTTCTCCCTGTCACATACACTGGGTTCTATAAATGCAGGTATTTGTAGTTAATTGTCCACTGAACAATCCTATTTTACACCTAAAATAAGCACCCATTTTATGCCTTGCATGGAAAAATGTGTTTAGTTTTTATGAAAGTGTATGTTCATTACTACTGCAGGACAACTGGTTTGATGATTTTGTTTCTGATTCTCCTCCTCATCCCAGTGGTGGGGGGAGGTCAGGGCATGAGTGAGGGGCTGCTGGATGGGGTTTAAACATGACAAGCATCATGTCTGAATATAAAAGGTATGACTTTTTATTCCTTTTTAACCTCATCAAGTCAAATCAAATTTAAACTGGGCAGAAAAAAGAAATCCTTCCAACTGAGGTAATAACACATATTTTTATATGCAGGAGTCTACTGTTAGCTACGTTGGATGCTATTCTAAAATCTGTTGAACACCCTGACTCCCAGAGAGTTTTGCAAAAGGGAAGCACACAGTCAAGAAGATAAGTTCAAAGGAAGAGGGGAAAAAAAAGGAGATTCTCTTTTTCTGAGGTCAACAATTTCCACGCCACATTTCTGATGAAAAGAGAAAGCAAAAGCTCACATTATGGAACTTATCTGCTTCTTGTGTTAATTGTTGAGCTGTTCTCATATATTTCACTACATTTATAAAAAAGAGCAGAAATATCACGTTAATTAGTTCAGTCCATTAATTAACTCCCTTGTCAATATGTACTTATGACAGACTCTTAAAACTTGCATGTCAGATTCTAATTCCCTTACTCAAACTAAATACCACATTTCAACATGAGTAAAATTCTAGGAATCTGGCAGGAGCAGATATACCAGACCCTATTTATTACTCGATAAAATGGTGGTTATGTTTTAGCGCTATTTTGTACTGAAAAGATCTATAATCACCAATTTGTTTATCAGTATGCTGGGAATGCCCTTTCACTGGTTCCATTTGTGATGCACTATACTGAGAAACAGTATATTTAATCCACACCTCTGGAATTATGTTTATGATCAGATTTTAGATTCTGGGGGGAAAAAAGTGTTCTTGAAGGCTTTCATTGAGTTGCACTCTGGATTGTTTCAGTGAGTTCAGTAGGTCATGAATCGTGTGAACTTGCCCGATACAATTTGCAATTCTTTTATTTAAGATCAGAATTCCACTGTGGTTAGACAGACATTCATTGTAGTGATCACAAAAGTATTTTTAATATTTATGGAATGGTACTGCAGATCCCACTATAAATTCAGAGCATATGTTTACCAGTGACAAGAAACAGAGGAATGCGCTAAATTTTATGAACTGTTAATGAGTCAATAAATTGACTGTTTTGCAGCCAGAACTCTGTTACTACTGGCATTGTCCAACATTCCAATCTGGATTTCTTATGGAGAGCAGAGTTCTATTCCAAATTTTAATTCTATTTCATTCTTTACTTTTCCTCACACTAGGGTCTTGTATTTTACGAAGAAATACACAACTGAATAAGAATCCCAAGGTATGTTTATCACTATTGTCAAGGTAAGAAGTTATGAGAACATAAGTCTCTTCAGCATCACTGATTTAAAATCACAGTCACATCCCATAATCCTCTTCATAAACTTTTCAAGCTTTTAGATGTAGTTGGATTGCAAGACAGTCCCCAAAATTTCAGTGCTGTAATGTTTAGGGATATTCCATATTTATTCCCAGCCATATAAAAATATCCATTGTTCTGCCAATCTTTATAGACCTTAAACAGCTCTTTACTCCTGTTTGAGTTTTACCCTAATACTTAGTTCCTTGGTACTTCTCGTTGCTGTTTGCTGTTTATCCAGTTCCTCATACATCCACAAGTTTTTTTCTACTAACTCTGACCTTCTCCATTTTAATTAATGCTTGTCCATATAGAGGTATGAGAATGCTTTACCATGGTCTACCTAAAGTCTGAAACATTTGTCTGGAAATAAAACTATCGGTATAATCTGGCATGGTGCACTTTTGCATTTTGTCTAAATTACTTGTAGTACCATGTCCAATTGCTCAGAACTTTGCTTCCTGCTGCAGCCAGATTGCTAACCCTATATTTATGTACTACTTCCGTTCTCCTCCTTAAATATAAAAAGTACCTAGGCAGTTTTCATGTGACACGGTGAACTCTTAGTTGATGAGTTTGTTGAAAACACTTTGCCATGCAACCTGTGGCTCGGGTTTGATACAGCTCTGAGATGAAGCCTCTTTTGGTCCCTTGGTAAAGAGCAATCAGTACCTCTAAATTGGTTTTCATTTAAACTATACAAATTTCTCATGCCCTCACCACTCTACCACTGCTTCAATGGCCAAAGACATTTCCCTGCTTAAAAACTGAGGTGAAGGAGTTCCTTGGTTCTGAAGTGTACTGAATCACCAGTGCACAGTGACTGTTCTCACTTTCTCCTTTTACTTATATGAATGAACTAATTCTTCTGTTGGATTTTACATCCTTTTCAAAACCTTATTCAGCTTGACTCAGCAATTGCCTACATCCCTGCACTCTGAATTCTTTGCTGACCTGTCCTTCTCCTCATTACTCTGTACTCTATCAACATTTTTGATGTGACTGTATATCCTCAACGGCATGTTGCCCTCCTCCTCATTGTTTGATACACACATACATGACAGCTTTAAACATTTTTAACACGAACTTCATGGACCCCATTACAACCTGTCTCCTCAGTTAAATCTATGATTCCTTTAGGTATCAGTAGGATGAGCACATCAAGTGGGCCGTGAAGGCCTGGAAATAAAGATACCTACAAACAGAACAAATGGGATGACAGAACTCAGAGAGGAAATAAGAAATGGCAAAACCCAAGTGCTGCTGGACTATTCTGTTTTGTAATGCTTTCCTCTAATTGCTATAAACAGAATAATATGGACTTTAATTCTATTTCTAAAACTTAACCAGTTAGAGGCTATCTGAACTACGCTATCAGAACTGTACAATCATAGCGTTGCCTATTCCTCTTGCAGTAGGAGCCAAGTTGAAAAGCTAATACATCTCTTAATTTTTACTTTTATTTCTTGTGTTCCATTTGTCTCAGGCCTCACTTTCCTGCATCCCAACCACTGTGTTTTTTAAATGCATCTAAAGCATTTTTCTAGCACTGCCACCATGCTTGTCAGAGTATTTAATACTGTCCCATTGCAACACGTGTCATTAAGGTGCTTGACCAAGGAGCTAATCTTTTCATTGCCATTTAAATCCACCAGACACAAAGATGTTTCCAATATGTTCCTAATTAATTGCATCATATACTTTTATGTCTGCTGCAAACTAAAGGCATGTTAGCCAGCATATTCCTTATGATCCAGTTGCATGACTTACAGTTAAGCAAATGCATTCTTTCGTGCCACTGAATAAAAAGACATATATTACAGTGTGGCTGGGTTAGATCCAAAGTATGTAGAACATGCATGGTACAAACACACAGGAAAATATGGCCACCTTCTCAATATGAAAAGAATATTCTACTCTAAGAGAGAAAGTGCAACTGGAAGTAAGGGAGATGAGCATAAAAGAAGAAAACCATCCAGAAATCATATGTTTTCTAGAAAGGTAAGCTTTTTAGTTTATAGTAGAAAATAGGAAGACTTACCTGTCCGAGCAAATCTGTTTACCTTGCCTTTTCTATGGTAAGAAGATATTACTAATATTTTTTTCCTACCACTTTATAATACAACAATAGAAATTTTCAAGCCTACCTAAATGTACTAGTTAGAGAGTGTTAGGAGATTATTTTGACCTGTCACAGTAGGAGACTAGAGAGGCCCACATGAAGGAAAATAAACATTACTTTAGTATGAAGAGGAAGTTTAAACATTTTATTGGCTTTGTATCAGAGCGATAAAAGAGAACTGTACAAAAAAATTCAAAACTGTGAAGACACCAAAACAGACAGAAACGTGTCAGCTGAGGTGGTGAAACAGTTCATGACCTTCTGGGACAGAAGTTAACTGTTGAAACAACCTGCAGCTGATAAACAAGAAGCACCTCACAGAATGATCATCCAGTAGTTCAGGTTTTTCTACCGACATTTACTGTTGTATAAACTGAACAATTAAATGGCAACAGCTTGGGATGCTACGATTCAATGAGAAATGATTTACATCACTTTCACAATCATATGCCAGAGCCATCTGCATATCCAGGCTGTCCACAAAACTGCCTGAGTTAAAGCATGAAATCTACTGGACCACTGGTTGTTTTTTAATTATTATAAGGGAGGAAAGTTGTCTCTTCATCTCTAAGGGCTTCGGTAAAATGTAGATACTATTTATGCCCAAACTAAAACAAGAGGAGTGGCCAATATTGCTACTAACATTTTATCTACTGTTTTATGCAGCTCTTCATTCTCATTCTGGTCAGAGAAGGGCATCTGTACACACACTTTATGTGTCACATTAATCAACATCCCTATAGCAAGCACAAGCCAACGTGAGCAACCTGGTCTAGTGAAAGATATCCTTGCCTGTGGCAGAGGGGTTGCACTACATGATCTTTGAAGGTGCCTTCCAACCTAAACCTTTCTATATTTTAAAAATTTAGTCCTTAATACATTTGCTGAGCAGACCAGTGTTTCTTCAGGGCAAAGACACACTTTCCAAGACAAGAAAAATTGTGGAAAGAATACATTACACATGTTTTTGTTATACTTATGAGAGTGGCTTGCAACTTAGAGCAATTAAGTAGGCAGCTTTTTAAGTTACCATTCACTAAATATTGCAACTGTTCTCCTTTGTGAAAACTCCACCAGGAGCCTGATGGCAGCAGTTGTTGATGTACCTTTGCTAAAGTTTCAATATCTCTCACTCTAGAAGGGAGAACCTTATTTTGCACTGCAGCAGATGACCATGCCAAGAGTTAAACTTCTAAATTCCTCTTAAAATGTGGCTTTTGATATTAAAATCTGCATTTGCACTTCAGACCAGCAAATTGTTGGTTATAAGTCTAACATGTCCCAAATAAAATTTATATCTGTTTGGTGGTCATGCCCATTAGGGTTTCTTTTCTTTTCTTAAGTAGGTGATAATTATACTTCCTGAGAAATCTATTGTGTTATTTTACTGTGAATCTAATTTTATAAAAATGCTCACTGCCTAACAGAAACTGGTCTTCTATTAAAGGTACAGGAGAAGCAAAAAAGATGACAGACTTCATGATTCCTCACTTATTTATTTGCATTCAGAATTGGCAGGGGGAAAAAAAAGTAGTGCTCTGCTGGAGAGCAGTCTGTAATAAATACTACAAAGCTCTTCTTTGAGGGTGCTGGTGAATACATTCCTCCTGAGGGTTAAAATTAGCATCCATGGTGGCAAACACCAAGAAGTAATCCTGTCCCCACTGACATCAAAGACAGCTTTTCTCTTAATTTCAGTAGAGCCAGAATTTCTTCTGATGAGTCCTGCAGCAATGGCCAGAGAGTATTTCCTACTGAGCTAGTAAGACCATAATTTCAACAGCAAAATGGATTTGCACCCATTGTATTTATCTCCTCCTTAATGCTTTTAATTCATTGAAAAGTCTTAAGCCAAGACTTTACCCTGCTAAGCTAAAAAAAAAAATAATTTTGAACGATGGTAACGTCAAAGGAATTTATTTTCAGATTTCTATTGCAGTGATAGCTTTGGCAAAAATTTCAGAAATACCATTCTATATGCAGCCTGTCCATCTCTTCTTAACATACAAATGAAAAGATTATGTAAGAGCTTCTGTTTAATCTCCTCCACTGTCTGTTAAACATTCCAGAAAAAGAAGCCATTTTTCTTGAAACAGGGAGGTTATTGACCCAGATGGCACAAACCTCACATCTACAATGTCAACAGAAAAAATTACTGCTGAAGGCTTGGAAGTACTATTTGCCCATGTAAATTCAAAGGCATGGCCCCTTTTTATCTGTATGTTTTTCATGTTCACTGTTATGTGAAAGTCCGATTAAAAGCTTTTCAAAATAACCTGAGTGTGTAATTAGGGGGCACACAACTCCCATCCTGAGGTTAATATCCTCACAAACATGCAAAGTACAAATCTAGCAGAGAACCAATCTGCTTCATAATTCAGTTCCAGTGGCTCTCCCCTGCACTTCAGGGCTTACAGTGTTTTACAGAATGATACACTCATTGTTGGTTTATCAACTTAGAGAATGAGTAGTTGTTGAGGTATTCGTGTTATACATACTAATAGGTTAGTGTTAATATTAAGTTGCCATGTTCATTTCTATCTGGATTTGAAGACTGATATTTCGCCCAAAAATATCAAGGGATTTTTTTTTCTCCCATGAATGTAAAGACAGTTCTGTGATGTAAAAATGTGTTTGTATATTGTACACTTTAGTAAGTCATAAAGCAAATGATAGTTCTAAAGACATTAACAGACATTAGTTTGAAACTGTGGGTTTGACTTCTGTGGGAACAGTTTCAGGGTAAAGACTGCTCCTGAAAAGATTCACAAAGTGAAACAAAATATGAAATATTGGTAGGAATTGAATAATCTATACATTTCTCTCTTATAGTCAGAATAAAGCCAGCATTTGAGGAGGCAGTTCTTTATTACTCTTTTACTGAAAAATAAAGATGAAAAGCTCCATCAAAAATGTCTGCAGTCACGAAATGGCAACATTAAATAGATGTAAGTTCTGGCTGAAAGGAACAGATACATAGCTTTGGTAGCTGTATTTATGTCCATAAGACACAGGAACTTAAAACCTCTCCTCGGGATGTAGTCATGAATACTCATTTTACAAATCCAGACAAAGGTTAGTGTGAAAAATAAAATTCACCCAATGACCTGTACTGAACCATGAAAGATGGGGCTGTGTGGCTTCAGATCATTTGGCTTCAGATCATTTAACTGTCATTTAGCTGCCTCTGCACTTTTTTGTACTTCCTTTTCTATCAGCCTGATTACCACAATATTTGTGTATGTATTGAAGGTTTCTTCAGTTTAATTTACCCTCATTATCTCTCACAATTCATTCTCTGCTGAGGACATCAAAGGTTTTGAAAAACAATGAACTTCTGTACACACTAAAACCAGAGCAGAACATATCCTACTGAGGAAGATGTGACAATAGGCAAAGATAAATCTATAAAATAATCTTTTAAAAGTCAATTAAGTAAGCCTAGGTTCTAAATTTAAATTTTAAAAAATAGAAAGGTAAAAGGGAAGGAGAAATGCTGAGCTTGCTTTGTAGAAGTGAGAAGGAAAATTGTCTCGGTACGTGTATTTCCTGTACTGTTTTTTCTGCCCAATAACATTCTCCATTAAGGAGTTTGTAAGGTTTCTGCTTTTTATTTTTTTTTCTATTTTTGAGTGGTGGGGGTTAATGTCCTTGTCATTAACTTTTTATAAGTGACTGACATGCATTTATGAGAAAGAGAAAGAAATGACAGTAGGTGATGCACATCTCAAACTAAAAGCTGGTGAGTTCGGTTAGCAATAATAAATCACATGTTATTTTAGAGAGAAGATATAGCAGTAAGAAATCCTGCCAGAGAGATCAACCCCCCTCCATCGTGTTTATTCTGCTTTGTCTTTCCCGAACAGAGGTATCGGGTTTTACATTACACTGATAGAGTAGGAGAGATTCTATTAGAAGTGGTTTTCTGGGAGCGCATCCAATACTTGAAAGTGAGCCAGTGGATCAGAGAGTGCTCCCTGGGCAGTGCAGTGGATGAGCTGCTGGAGTTGATTGTGTGGCTCCTGCCTTATCAGCACAGGCTGGAGTGGAGCAAGAGCGTAGTGGTAGAGCCAGTGCTTTATTGAAAGCTCTGTCCCGAAAAGAAATGGGACCAATCCAGAAAATGTACATTTGACAGTGGGATTCAGGATGAGCTTTGGGGTCCCTCCTGCAAGAGAGGGGTGTAAAAGCTTCTCTGCTCTGCCTTCACTGGTACAAAATATTCTTCCCAACTGCTGAAAGCAGTGATAAGACGTTGACAGGGAAGTGTCAATGCAGTCACGTGAAGGAAGACTTTGTTGCACCACTGAATGATAAAGAAAAAAACGACAAGGAGAAAGTGAAGATCTGCCCGAAGGCAAGTAAGTCATATCACAACTAATAAAAGATTTCAATCAAGAGGAAAAGGCAGACAAAAGCTGGCTCCCTTCCTATCCTGTGTCCTGTTGCTCTGGGTACAGGAGCGATGTTTATCAACACCAATACTATAAATAATTCTATGAACACGTGTTCTTCATAAGTGGCAAAGATCTCTGGAGGACAGTGCATTAAATTGTGGATATTATCTATCCAAACCAAAAATCAGAAAAGCATGAAATTAGTAATTGACTCAATTTACCTCATTTATTAGCAGCCTAGCCCTCTGTTTGAATTAATATTGCCCAATGGAATTTCAAGTGGTAGTGACATGACGTGGCATGACACAAATTAACGCCTGTTCCCCCTCCTGTGCTGCAAACCACCCATATCTCCAATTAGGTTGGTTCTAATCTAATCTGCATGCTTTCACCACTTCTATTGACAATAAAATATGACTGTGTCCCCTTCCCTTTTCTGATGACAGACTTGTTTTACCAAGCAGCTGATTTTCCTAATAGCATACTGGCATTTGCATATAGGGTACTGATTGTATTCTCTTCCTGACTACCTTACAGTTTGTAGCTCTGTGTCGTAGCGTGGATCACATCCAGTCACAATTAAATGTGTCATTTAGTGCACAAGGTACAGTAATGGCCTGAAAAGACATTTGACTATAACATATTACCTATCATTTGACAATATGAATGATACAATTTAGCACTTCTTAGACTTATCTACCTTTTTTTCCCCCCAACCAATACTGGAGTTTGCCATTTTTCTTCCTAACTAACTTAAAATTGAAGTTTTTTTGTTTCTTAGTATGAATTAACCTTGACAAACTACTAGATACTTGAAAAGCATTTTGATTGCTGCCTGCAGACAGAGCCTGATCCAGAGGCTATCAGGAAAAAATGGGAGACTTTGTGTAGATATTGAAGGGTTTTGTGTTGGATCCCTAGAAATGTCCAAACACCAATGTCATTGTATTCCCATTTTACGACGCGTTTTAAAATAAATTATTGAAAAGGAAGAAAAAAAATGAAGAAATTTTTTTTCTTTTTTTGTACTTTGGAGAGAAAAGATTGTAATAGCAATTGTGACCTTGGCATGGGAATTTCCTGGGGATTTAATAACCAGCCAGGGGGTAATGGCCCTTGGCTTTGCCTCAGGCCATCAGCTCTCCCAGCTGGTTATTAATCCCTAGAAGATGCTCTGTACCTCAATTATTAATGTCTTAAGTTTTGTGTAGGCAAATTCTTGCTCTGCTCTACAGTTTTGAAGCAAATACAAGTATAGATTCAAAATCTTGTGAAATGACACATTGGAAAAAAATTAGTGTCAATTTATATTTTTATATTGCTAAATAAACTCACGATATTTCATGTTTGAACTGAACTAACTCATGGTTGGCTCTATTTATTCCAGTCAGCCTCTGATCAGGCCCAAGAAATACTTCTAACCTATAGATTTTATTATGTCATAATTGAAATTTCTTGCATACAGATACCCTACAATGGCAGAAGTGATTTCCAGTTTATATGTTTCGTTCTGGATTCAGTTATTTTTCTTTTTTTCCCAGCAGTTAATTTTGGTAATAATCTTACAATGAAGAAACCTATCTATGGCCTTTCCTATCTATGGCTCCATAAACCATTTTTTTTAATTTAAGAGAATGTGTTTTAATCTCAATTCTGAAAAAACCTAGAAGGAAATAGAAGTGAATTTCATGTACCTGTTCTGAATTAGATTTAAGTTTTGCTATACAGAGAAAAAGAATCTTTGAGGAAGATTACAGGTTATTGATTGAACACAGAAGGAAAGTAGTAAAAAGGAGAAAAGGCGTATTTTTATGTGATATAAAGATCTTTCCATCTTGTGTGGCTTCAAAACAAGTAGATCTGTGATTGCAACTGATTACTTGTTTATTTTATTATAGACATGAAGATGATATTTTTGCAAAAATAAGGAGTTATACTTTACATTTTATTTTATAATGTAATACCTTAGGGTTTTTTAGTATCAGTTCCATGAGTTTTCATTTCCTATCTACAGAATATTTACTGTGTACATTTTATAATTAAGCAATGAGATGAGACAAGCAATACAATTCTGTAAGATTACAACGCGCCTCTGGCAGTGTTATATGGGACAAGGTCATATCTAGAATTACTTTAATCACCCAAGTATAATAATTGCTTGGAAATACACTCCCTGCAGTGTCTTATTGCTAATAGAATTATAGCTGAGTCACACAATACAAGCTATAGTTAAGCCTGGAGAAATAATTCTACTTTAAAGGTTCTTTTTTTTTGGCTGCTTGTAACTTTCAAACATTGGTCTTTAAGCCTTACCTATGACTGGTAGAAGCCCTGCATTGCTGAAGTGTTAAAAGCTACCTCACAGAACCTGTTTTTATTGATAACCACAGCCATCAATTTGAAAAAAAAAATAATTAAAATACTGTTTAGTGCAGGAATGTTTGTGGCATCCTTATGATGAAACAGCAGGCAAACCAGTAAGTCTTAACCAGCAGATCCCAAAGCTAAGGAAGAATTCATGGACATCATGGAGACATAACTGAACTTCTGTTTCCTCTGCCTACAAAGTCACCCTGCTGCTGAAATCCAGCCTGAAGTGCCTTCTCTTGCTTCAGGCTGGCCAACTTTGACCAAGTGTAACTTAGATTAAGCTCCTATAATGAAGAGGCAAAGAGAAAGCTGTGGTGAAATAAAGACACTGAAAGCTTTACTTTTGTTTCCAAAGAAAGCAGTATCAGGTACATCTGCTTAACACTGATGCACACAGCTTCTTCCAAGCCAAGATGAACAGCTTTTCAGATTTGGATAACTCAAGCCTGAAGAATAGTTGCTGAGATTCTGAAACACATCTGATGATGCCATGAAAACCCAGTGACAGGTATGAGAGAATGAATCTGTTTTTAGAGCTGAAGACACCAACTACTTAGAAGAGTTGTAGTGACATTTCTGGTCCAGAGTAGGTTGAGCCTACACTACTAAGTGACCAAGACAGAGGATGACAATTAAAATCCCATATTAAAAGGATAAATTATAAAAGCTAATCTGACCATCCATGAACAACAACAACAAAAAAATACATACCATAACCGAACAACAGAAGTCTCTCTTTTCCTAGTAAATAGGTACTATAATAAAACTAATATTATCTGGTCAATATAAAACTAATTATGTCAGACTTGTCAGTTATGATTGCAGCAGAGGAAGCACTCTCTATCTTTCTGGGTGTGCTGTACAGCCACAAGGAAAACAATGGCATTTTTATTTTGTCTAAGTCATACCCTACTCACCTTCATGCATTTTCCCTTAAACTTGTGTTTCACGAGGGTTAACAAGATCATGGACTATGAACTGGTCAAAAAATGGCCCAGTAACAAATACTCAGTGACAATTCCAGCACTGTGTGGCCCAGAGATACCTTTGGGAGAAAGTGTAGGGCCCTCTTTTTTAAGAAGAATAAGCAACATCCTCTAGAGATTACATGAATAATGAGTAAAGGGTCTTGGTTTTTTTCATTTTAAACCAAAAGCTCTTGTTTATAAATTCATTATCTACTACTTTCTTTTAAAGAAGCTCTGATGAATGAGAAAATATATTGTATTGTCTAGCTAATCTTCATGTCATAATCTTAATGCTCCAGCTATTCTTGTTAGCTGGAATTATTATTTCTCCTACTTTAACTTCAAAGGGTTTTTTTTTCTGTATATGCCTGTAATGAAGGGAACATAGTCACATATTTGGAAATTTTACATGTCAAAATCCATTATATTTTATATTTTCTCAGGAATAATTAGATTCAAGCCACTGGGCTGCCTGAATACAGACTTCTGTAACATTATATATTTAAGAACATTTCCTGAGGTATTTAGATCATTTGAGTTCTTATGTCTACATTCAATGTTCTGTGAGCAGGGAGCTGCTATTATCGCTATTTTGCAGGTAGGGATATGGGAGAGTTTATGATTTGATCAACAGGAAGTAATCAAATTTAGGCCTCCTAATTCCCAACAGCTATTCTTTTTCACACTCATTCAGCTTCATTTAACATTGCTTAAAGGTGTGCCAGGGATAGAAAGAAGCTGTGGATACGGAGGACAAAAAAAGCAATTTTATATTTATCAGCAGGAGTTAAAATTCATCTGGAAACGTTTTGAAATCAGGTATTTCGGGATAGATCATGAACTTTGAGGAAAACGATAAGAATGATCATGAATCTGGAAGACATGTCAAGATTGAAAAGGTGTGATGTTGTTTACTGCTGAGGAAAGAGGAATAACAGCTGTCACAGTAACCGTGTCTGAAATAATGATGACATAGAAAGTTTCTCACGTGGTAGCATAAGAATAAAAAAAAGCAAAACAAAAAAGGTTTTTTCATGAAGACATATGATCTGACTGAAGAACTAATTGCTGCTGACATCAGGACTACAAGATTCAGAGATATCTACGCAGAAAATAATATTTTGCTGTGATAAATAATGGTAATAAAAACGTTGAAATAAATTACACTTCTGGGTTTAAAACAACCTTTAAGCATAAGCGATCAGTGTCAGATTATCCTACACGAGCCATCTGTTAGGTTATTATAATCTTCTTCAAAAGCATTTTACATAGGGTATTGCCAGAAGAGAAGGAGCTTGGCTCTGAGCCAGCATTACCATTCCTACACCCTTGTGCAGAGCTCTCTGAGGAAGTGAAGCCATCGCTTCTTACCATGCACCCTGAGAGAACACTACCACACACTCCTGGGAGAGACGAACTTCCTGGAAGGATGCTGTTCTCCTAAATTAGTAACAGAATGTAGAAGCCCCATCCTCAAAAGTAAATAAAACCATCTATAAGGATGGATCCATAAGGATCACAATAGGAAAGGTCATTATTATTGAACAATGCAAATTTATTTTAAAGGGAATTAATAAATATAAGTACAATTTATCACACCTGAAAATAAAAATTCATCCATTCCAGGTTCTCTTTTCTTATGCCTTTCTTATACCTTAGCAGAGCACAGAAAAACTTGTGTTTATGCTAATCAATATCTGGAGATACCATATCAAACTTTCCACAGAAATTTCCTAAGGATTAAACAAATGAAATTTTGCTGAAGTCTATGTAAGCACACCAGTTTAGGCAGCAGGGATTGTTGCTTCTCATAGGTTTAGAAATATTTAAAGAAGCAAATAAAAGTGAGAAAGAGGCAACAGGGTAAAGCCTAACCTTGAGATCTGAGCAAACAATTGGGTTGTTATTATTTCTGATACAGGGAAAAAATGTTTAAATATTACTGTCATTTCAGTATCCATCATCATATGTTTTCTAGAATAGTCTCACATAGCTATGACCACATTCAGTTGTGATTGCATATCTTTATAGAGGAACAAAGGGATGATCATAAACCAAAATAATCCCTGGGAGTGGCATAACATAAACAGTAATTCCTTAGTAAGATGCAGGATATACTGCTGTTTCTAGATCCTTCACTATAGGCTTGATTCTCCCTTTTTCTAGGCAGCAGTTTCCTTTATGCCACATTTTCAAGCTGAAAAAAAAAGGAAGTTTAGAATCTAATTCTGGCTTGATAAGTAACTCCTCAGAACTGTGCTCCTCAAACACAGGCAAGGAAATGCCGTGTGCTGACGGGCTCTGCAAGTGATGATTGAAGATGACTGCTTCACAAAAAAGTGTTCATGTCTAATAGCCATCACCTTCTCCTTGTGGTTATGTGTCCCATTCATTGCATTCCATATGCTTTATTCCATTCCATTCCATTCGTGTGCCATGGGAAAATAACCGGCAGAAAGATGCCAGAGCTCGCAGATGATACAAAATTATTCATCGTGGTCAAAGTTGAAACTACATACAAAAAACTGAAGAGTCCAGAAAGAACAAATGGATTTAGTGACTGATAGTTACCATAGTAATTACAATTCACTATCAAAAAATATGAATGAAGGCTAATAAAAAAAACCAAACCAAACCCAAACATACACAATGCTGGATGTGATTTAGCTGTTCCCCGTAGCAGTCAGGATGGCAAACAGATTGCTGGGCGTTATTGGGAAAGGAGTCTGGGTATAAACAGAGACATATTAAACTGCTTGTAGATCTTTGGTGTGCCCACACTGTAATTACTGTATGCATTTCTGGCTATGCTGTCTGAAAAAATCATATGGTACGAGTAATAAAAACATAGAAGGCTGACAAGTGTGAGCAGGGGGTACAGAACAAGTTCTGCAAAGAAAAGGGACTGGATAGTCTCCAATGAGTAGAGGGGCAACTGGAAGGGCACTTGAAACTAGGAAAAAGGAAATCATAAGTGGTGTAAAGCTGATCAGTCGAGAACAATAATTGAGGCCAACTTAAAAAAATATTCAGAATGTAAAAAAAACATAACATACTTAGATAAATTAATAAAGAACAGATATACTACTGGCAGTCAAACATGACCATCCAGATTATCATCTGGAGAAGGAAGTTCTGATGCTGCTGACTGTTGGGAGGGTGTGCTGACAAAAGATCTAAGTATGACTTAATTTTAAACTGTTTCTGGAAGTACTTTGGATCAGTTACTGCACGAGACAGCACACTGGGCTAAATGAGTCTGCTGACTCAGAGAGGCACCTGGATTGAATGTCCCACTCCTATTTTCTTGAAGTTCAATATCTGAACAAACACAGTTTTAAGTTAATATTACCATAATATTTTAATTATTATTTATTTTATTGTCCTAATATATTGTTATAAAAGTATTAATTTTGCTTGTTTGTGAGTGGGCCGGATAAAATTTAAGATGGCACTCAAAAACTTCTTCTATGTACCCAAAATTGGGGTGGGGTAGGTTGTTTATAGGCTGAAATTTTTCTGTAGTCTGAAAAGTACAAGCTCTTTATGCCACATTATTTGAGGGATGAAGCATACTTCTAAGTTAGGATATCTTTTCTGCCTTCTAACTAGGCTTTTATCCAGCTTTGCTTCTATCTAGGGCTGCTCCCAGCTTGTCTTCCTAAAAGCTTTCACAGAATTGTTTCCAGGGAAAATCCTTCCCTGCCGCAGGACTTGCAATCCCACACTGTGGTTATATATAGCAGGCACAAGGCTGTGAGGGTAATGGGGGTTGAACTGACATGCCCAGAGTTGGCAGATACATTCTAGGCACCCCTACACTCTTCTGCCACTTAATTTCAACTGTGTTCAAAGCAGGCACAATCAAAGTGTGCTATATTCCACGGTAATTTAGTTCTCTCCCCAGCAGAACATTACCCTATCCAGCTAGTGAGTTGTATGTGCAGCAAATGTTGACCAAACTTCAGGAAATTAATTATAAGTAACTTTGATTGTGGAGGAACAGGCACGAGGAGAGACACACACGTGTCAGGGCTTATTCCCATGGGATTTTTGAAAAGGAAGCAGGCGACAACTTCAGAGGCATCATATTGAAAACTAGCCTGGAAAATTGAGACCACTAAAACATTCTGAGCTCGAGAACAGAAATTATAAATTATTTCTTAACATTTGTTCGTAACATATTTATTGGAAAAAAATTAGGGTGACACTAAAAACACAAAGTCATTTGATACTCTAGAAATCAAGCCTATAGAACACGGACCACCCCAAAATGGCAAATTCATGTTATTCTTTCATAAATGCTCCATAGAAAGTGGACAGTTTAGAAGTTAAAGGGGAATTACAGTGGACTGAGAATATGTACAACTGAATAACTATGAACTCCACCGAAAATTATTCCACTGAAAACCAATTAACAGCCTTGTCTATACATCTCTTTCAAAAGCCTGGTAGTAGAAATGTCTCTTTTGGTATTGATTTCCATTGACTCTCATACACTTGCCTGCCATGTAAGCTATTTAAGTAAATGATTTTTTTCCAGGATCTATTTTTGAACATATTGAAGTGTTAAAACATAGCAGCATTGTCTATTAAACCAAAATACCCCATTAATAATAGTGAGTACTACAGCTTTATATAAAACAGAAAAAAAAAGTGTGTGTTTTCATGTGATTTTACACACATGATTTTTCCTGAGCATAGACAAACATTCCTCTACCATCCACCTGGGAAATAGTACTAAACACTAATCTCAATAAAGAAAATTCTTAGCTCTGAATATGCATATATATCCAAATACAGCAAGGAGACGAAACAACCCCACTGTATAATTAAGGCATTTGTAAAATTGAAAAGCTAGAGTGAAGAAAGAGACTCTTAAATGGGAAAATTATACAGAGAAAACTCCACTTTCTTTCCAATAATTAAGTTTCTGAAGGAAATTTGCTGAACTTTCACCCTGCAAAGCTAATCTATAAGACATCCAGATATCATCTCCTTTTCCCTTCTGTCTTTAAACAGGGAACATCTCTTTTTAATCCTTCAAATTGCCCACTGGCTGCATTCGAGGGTGATTTTCATTCCCATCACCTCTTAATTAAAACCTCAGCATGGCAGTTGCAAGTGTTAGCACAGGTAGGAATGGAAAGGCTGTTTTTGGGGGTGATGGTTGCTGGTGCAGCACTGGAAGAGCTGTTCTTCCCAAAACCAAGGGAAGCACTGCCAGGCTTCCCTGTAATGGCAACTGCTTTGAGACCCACCACAGGAACTGGGCAGTGCAACACCAACCCATAACAGAATTAGATATCAAGCACATGCTCTTTAAAGGGGAGCAGGGAAATACTTATTGCTAAGAGAGAAAGCTTTTCTGAAGAGCTCTTTTGGTTTTGTTTTGTTTCCCAGAGCAGCTGCTAAAGTGAAGGCGAGCTTTGAAGAATATTGTATATATTTTAGGCATCATGATATCATAAAGGGAAAGAGTTTTAAAGTTGTTGAAAAGAGAGGATAGGATTTTTATCCATATTGCCCCAAATAGTTTCTGTTTGAATTTTTTAACTCAATCTCTTGGCATACGCTTAGAAGAGAGATTTGTGGGATTGTTGCCAGAGCTTTTATGTGCAGAATCAAGGTCTCTTGGATTTTCAAAAGAGGACAAAAAGCTAGATTGTTCCTGCTAGTTTCAAAACACATACAATGTGCCAAGCTGACAAGTGCTTTTACTTCTGCTGGGTTTGCAGTGACAACATTTAGAGAAAACAGCAAAACAATCTCCCAATCTTATTCTACGTTCATTGAGCTAATCAGGGGCAACCTTTTTAGAAAGAAAATACTAAGATGCCTTCCAAGAGAAGAACAAAAGCTCTTGAATATCACTTTGCTGACACAGTAAAGAATCTGCAGTAGTGAGCTAACCCAAAGGAAAGGGCCCAGGCAAAGGAAGCTTAGGACATTGGAGCTGCCAGTGCTTGGCTAAACTATACATCTCCTATAAAGATGCCACTTCAGCCTGGCAAAGGAACATTAGTGTGGGAAGTAACTTGTGAACACTAGTGCTGCTGACTGACTTCTAAGATAAATGCAATTATATCCCACCTACTACAAGAGGAATCTTTTCGTATGAAAGGAGAGAAAGGAAGACAAAGTCAAACTCTTTGCCATAATTATCCCACTGTTTGGTTATTACTGTGACCGTGGCTTGCCCCTCACTGCTCCTTCTCCATGTGCTTTCAGAACATACAGGGCCAACTTTTCACTGATACTTCGGATTTTCCCTAATGACCTTCACTGTTTATTCACTGTCTAACACTGACAAACTCGTGTTCTTTCACAAGGAATGTCTGCTGAGAAAGGTGCTACTCCACCAGGTGTGAGAGGATTAAGACACCCTGCAGCCTTACCACCTCTTTATCTGACTGATATTCTGTAACAAAGCAGGCACTGTTCATTACATGACTGCAGAAACTTTGCTCAGGTACAGGGGGTTCATCCATTTCCATCATTTTCCAGGCTGTGACTGGTTTCAGAAGTGAAAATGCAGATGTTTGTCTAGCCAAATATTTGTGTGCACTCAATATTATATCGCATCACATTACGCAGAAACCCTCACCCTAATTAAACTGAGGTATGAGCAATATCTGGATAAACTTGAAGGAAGGGGTATAAGGTTAGTTTACACAAGTGCTGAGTAATCCAGTTTATGTGGAACAAGATATTCCATTCTGCTACAAAAGATCTGACTGGAACTGCTGAGGTATTTTTGAGCACCCATCTGGCATCTTGTTTTTCCTCCATCTCTTTGTCTTTTCTTTGTTGCTTGTAAGCATTGGAGGAGAGTGATATAAAGCCCTGGAGAAATTAGCCAGGTAGACATTCCCTAAAACACTAGGAAAAAAATTAAAAGATTAACTTTAAAAAGTGAGAGGAATCCTAGGGGACTCAATTTGAATGAAATCACAAAAGCTTGCTGATTAATACACGTAACAGCATTCATAAAACATCACCAGTCTGCTGAACACCTCTAATACATAGATTATAAATATACTAGTTCAAGAAGCTACCACAAGAGGATTTCTCAAGTTCAAAAGCTGTGCAGAATTTTTATATTTATTCATAAAGCTTTAATCTTTTATGCTGATAAACAAGCGTCCCAAAATATTCCGAGTCACTTACAGCAATCATCTGCCTTTCAAATGTGAAATACAGGATAAATCCTTCTTTAATAAATAGAAAAAAAAAAAGCTAAAAAATATGCGCAGTTTTCATTTTCCTATATACAAAATCTAAGCACCATATTTATTGCATTAGCTACGCATCTGCTGCACACAGACCAAATATCGACTTGCTTCCTAGAAGGAAGAGTCACTGCCAGTTTGCATTTAGTCCTCCTGGTTTGATCAAATGGATTTAAGTGAGCTAAAATGACAACTGGACGTTTAGCTATTGCACACAGCCTAGCTATGGAGAAAGAGCAGGAGAGAGCTGGTTGTTGCTGCAGTTGTCCTGATCATATTTGCACCCAATAAATATTATCATCTAGCTTTCAGTTCTTTGCAGTGCATCAATAGCTCCAAATCTTTTAATGTGAATTTAATACAGTTCTTAAGATGGATGTCAGATCAGAAAACACAGGCTGGGCAATGAGTACTATGATTTCTTCCAGCATCATTTACCACCAATGCAAATCACATGGGTTGGTTTGTTTAGTGTACCTACTGCTAATAGACAACATGGCAAATTTCCAAAACCTATATTTCCATAACCTCCTGAAAAATATATTACCTAAATGCTACCTGTCATTCCAAAGAGTAGATATGGTCAAATCTAGGACGCTTTTTTTTAAGAATCTGTATTTTCACAGAGGCATAAAAAGTAAAGATAGAAAACCTAAATCTCCCTTGCTGCTACAGACTGTCATAAAAGAAACAAATTTAGCATTTAAAAGATGAAATTTTAAGAACACCTTGAATCACTTTTAACAGACTTATGGACTAGAAGAAGACTTCTGTAGTCTTCTTCAGCATAAACAAAAGGCAAACAAAGTTTCAACATAAAATACTTATTCTAAAAATTTCTGAAGCATCAGATTTTCTGGTTAGAGGTTAAGAGACCCAGCTAGCAATAAACACTGGAGAAGTGTTCAGTGGAGAAGTGGAGAACTACAGAAGAGGAGTTACATAAAGACTGAACTGACTGAAACACGAGGGAAGAATGAAGAAATAGAAGACCTGTAGATAAACAGCCAAAAAGATCACTAAGTCCTCTCTGAAACATGAATGATGCTGACACCCAAGAAACCACCAAATTACACATTATACTTGTAGGGATTTTAAAATGTGGAAGAAATACAAAAGAAAAAAATGCTTATTATGCTGTGCATCTTTCTGGGGAATTTTTAAGCTTCAGTTTTCAAGGTATACTGGCAGTAATGTGTTGTGGTTCAAATGAGTGTTCAGCATTTAAATGTGGTTGCATTCCAGGCTTAATTTAGTGAACTCGTGTTCTGTTGTCTTTCATAAAAGTGCAATTAGTTATGCTATTTGACCCTTTCCTGTTCCTGAAATTCTAGCTGATCTTGCATGCCATGACAGTGATGTTCTAAGGGAGAAGTGGGGTCAAAGTTTTGCATAAACGCAGGGAGAAAGAGATTACTTTAAAAATAAACCAAACATGTATGTGTTTGTACTACAAATTGTTTGAAAAGTATGGGATGGATCTGAACTTTTATTTAAGTACATACCAGAGAGAAAGAGGATTGAATCTAGACCTAGATTCTAATTTTTCCAAAAGATTGATGCTGAGTGCATGTCCACAGCTTTCATCAGCTGTGTTTGTGAGCTTGCTCAGGTGTAATCTGTGGGAAGAGCACCAATTATAGGCAAGTATACCCAGAACTCTTGCTCTTTTGCCCCTTTTGAGGAAGACTTGTTTAGTTTGTGGTGGTGTAGACACCTGATGACGGCCCACAGAAGTGCATTGTGTCCATGTCTGAACAAGGGGCTCTGAAATCTGATGAGTCTCAGAAGGTGGTGGAAATCTTTTGTGCTACCAGGTCTGAAGGTGTGCCCTGCATCCCAGCTCTGTATCATTCAAACAGCAAGTACTACCAAGGTCTCACCTGTGGACTCTCATTTCCACACCAAGGTGGTCAGGATACCAGGATTGGATGAGAGCAGTAGTGTAATTAGGGCACCAGGACCTGGACGAGACCAATCCTGACTTGTGCTTACACACTGCCCCATATTAACTGTAATTATAATTCTAAGGTAAAGATGCAGCTCTCACAATACTGCAAAATAATACTGCAAAAATAAATATGCAAAATACTAAATGAAAGTGTTCACTTCATTTGACCATATTTGATTGAACATATATTTTCACAGAAATTTTCAGTTCTGCCTTACTTCCTGTTCACGAATCATGGAGTCATTTAGGTTAGAAAAGACCCTCAAGAACATCAAGTCCAACCATTAACCCAATACTGCCAAATCCACCACTAAACCATGACCTCAACTGTGCATCCAGATCTCTGTCTTTTAAATACCTCCATGGATGGTGACTCCACCATTTTCCTAAGCAGCCTGTTCCAATGCTTGATAACCCTTTCCATGAAGAAATATGTCTGAATCTCCACCCTAAACCTCCCCTGGTGCAACTTGAGGCCATTTCCTCTTGTCCTGTCACTTGTTACCTGGGAGAAGAGGTTGACTCCCCCTGGCTACAATCTCTTTTCAGGGAGTTGAAGAGAGCAGTAAGATCCCCCCTGAGCCTCCTTTTGTCCAGGCCAAACATCCCCAGCTCCCTCAGCTACTCCTCATCAGACTTGTGCTCCAGACCCTTCCCCAGCTCCATTGACCTTCTCTGGACATGCTCCAGAACCTCAATGTCTTTCTTGCAGTAAGGGACCCAAAACTGGACACAGGATTCCAGCACAGGCAGACAATCACATCCCTAGAACTACTGGCCACACTTTTGCTGACACTTAAGTATGGCTAGAATAATTCTAAATATCCATAGAATGCTTTTACTATCCATCAAGCAATGTTTATCAGACCAAACTAAAGAGTTTATTTTCAAACAGCAAACATCCAGCATCAGTAAAATCCCTTAAGAGAAAGTAGAGATTAGGTAAATCTTATTGCTCTTCAGTTCTTCTAAGAAAAAGAAGTAATAAAGCATTCAGACTCTTGCAAAAACATTTGACTTAGGCTTTAGTAGGGTTTTTTTTTGGAGGGAGAGCAGTAGTAATATTTTGTTTGATGAAATATTCATCATCTATTTAAATTTTAGCTATACCCTTAATGGTGGTATGGATAGCTTCTCTGTAGGAATCCCAGCTAATAACTTCTATACTCAGTAATCAACCATGTACTCTATGTCAGCTCTATAGAGTAAAACATGTCAAAGCATAAGAGGCAAAAGATGTGAAGGTTTGAGAGAGTAGGATTGAACTACGACATCAAGATTAAAAGGGATACAAACAGAAATTGTGAGAAAAAACCAAAATGAGGCAAGAAATTAATTTTTTTCCAGATGGTAAAATAAAAGCTTATTTTTCATTTAGCTTGCAAAGTACCAGTTGCCTATTCATACATATATACCTACTTACATATATATATGTTTACCTGTTGGGTTTTTTTACCCCAAGGGGAAGCTAGGAGTCAAACACTTCATGCAGAGCTGGTACTGACAGTTTTCCTTCCCTAAAACTAACTAGAGTGTTGGCAGAGCTCACTGGAACCTGAGAGGCCCCAGTGACCAAGCCTTGTCTTTCTGATACTCTCCACAGGCATTTCTTCCCTTTTCCTGGCAGGTCCTGGTAACAACCACTGCTGCTTGTAGAAATAATACAAAACAACACAGATCAGTATTTCTGTTTTTACCAAACTCTAGATAAAAGACTCCTTTGGTGAAAACCTGACCTCCCTCAATGCACATGTGTAGAAATCATTTGGCATAGTATTGTGGTTGCAAAGAAAAGGTGGAGATTACCTCTGCAAACTCTACAAGACTTTTGAACTCCCAAAGCAAAATCTGAAATAAATTATTTCTTAGATGAATAAAGTATTTAGATGAGAATCATTTTGTATATAACAGGCATTTAAAATCAGTCACAAGCTAAAACGTTAAAAGCTCAGCAAGATAATATTGCTTAAATTTTTCTCCCCCCATAGAAACCTGAAAGCTCTATTATAGTGGGCATTGTAAATGGAAAATATGTTACTGGTTTTAATATTGTCCTGTTTGAACCATCTTTTGGTTTGAAATAGCAAGCTGTTTGTTTTTTCCTAGAACAGGAACTGTACCCTCATGTCTTGGGCTAAACAATGCAACTTAAGAAGTAAGAAGGACTCATAGCACTAAGAACCTTCCAAATTTTCATAATGTAATTTTCTCAAGCAGGAATGATCTGTTCCTTGAAGCTTGGCTATGACAACAGGCTACCTTTTGAGGCATATAAACATTCAAGTCAGCCAAGTTTTGAGGCTGCCTTGCTTTTAATTACAAATTCCTTGTGCATGCCAGTGCTCAAAAAATGCTAAAAATAAGGAGGAAAACGTCCAGGAGATGGAAGACTGAGCCGGGAAACACTGGTCATGCAAGAGAAAGCAAGCAGGCACATGCTTCCACCTACACTTTGCCTTCTTACATGGCATGAGTCCGGGCACCTTCTGATTCCAGGAAACAGGCCTTTGTTGTTGCTGCCCTGTTGGTGATATTGGATCAGGTACAGAATGTATTTTCATATTGATAAGTTCTTTTTTTTTTTCCTCTGCATTTGGAGAGTCATAAGACTCAGCAGCTGTTCCAGTTGCGCTCTTAAAACATGCTGGAGGTGAATCAGCAAGATTCAAATCACAACAATCATCTCCATTTAGCATGAGAGGCATCTGATAAGGCACATATTCCCCTGGTTTTACTGTGTATTTCTTCAATTAAAAAAAAAGACATGTTTTATGACCAGGCCTAGCTGGCTGAAAAGCAGCCTCATAACAATCTTGTATCTGTAGCAGGTAATCAAGCTGTATTACCCTTCCTATTAAAGCACATCTCACATCTTCGGTTGCTATAATATAAAAATATTGAACTTACACACAGTTGAGCTTCCAAGCTGGGATGTAGCCAATTTAAGAATTTACAGGAAATGTATTAAAGAGCTTACGTGAAGTCTGTTTGTACATTCACACTTAAGGTTCTGAAATATCACTTGGTAGGTTCAGTATCACAAATAAGAGTTTTATATCCCTGCTGATGGTAAAACAAGAGGAAAGAAAATCTACAGGACACAGTGAGAAACTGCAGGATACAGGTAATGACCAAACAGTGCATTTGGAAGCGGTGAACTGCCAAGCATCACACCAGGAGTCATGATATGCTCAACAGGGTGCAAAATAATTTGTGATAATCTCTCTAGGAAGGATATTATGCATATCATGTGTTATTATTTATTGTCTTCTGGTCAGCAGTGGAGGACTCAAGGCCATCGGAAGAACATTTGCCTGAGAACTGTGAAAAAAATTTGAAATAAAACTGGCACAAAAATGCTGGCAGTCAGATTAAAATAAAGTACATTCTCCACAAAAGTGATTCTTTCAGTTAGCCTGAAATATAACCTTAGCTTCAGAGATTTCATCAGATTTATTCCTCGTTTTATTTCTTCTACTGCTGTCAGACTAAATCAAAAGTTGTAAAGCTGACATTTTTAGAGTGCAGCACCTCAGGTGCAGCCACAAATCCACATTTAGTTATTTAGTGACAAATGACTCTATTCTGAGTGGTGTTATACTGATTCAAAAGACCTGTTTTCTTCCACTTCTTCTATTAGAGAAGTTGACTTCCTTATTTTTAATGATTAAATTTTGGTGTTCAATTGTGCCTCATTTCTTTGGGTTAAACTCATCAATGACAGATGCAAGAGCTACTATAGAATAAAACCAGATCTCCTGTGGCCATAAAGAATTTAACTAACTTAGGAAACGTGAAGACTAACCTTATTTTTCCTCACATACTGTTCAGGAAATATTTAGACATTTTCTTTTTTTTAATTTCAAGCTTACAATGTCTTTTTTGGGTTTTGGTTTGTGGTTGTTTTGTTTTTGTTGGTGTTGGTGGTGTTGGTGTTGGTGTTGTTGTTGATTTTTGTGTATTTCTATTGGGGGTGGTCGGTTTGTTGGTTTTTTTAGTTCCTTCATTCTTCACAGTCCCTAGAGGTTTGGATTCATAAAGGATGAGACCACAAAAGATAATCAGAGACCCACAGTCCCTAAAAGTAAAGGAAAGAATCAGAGGAAAAGCTGGACTAGAAACATATTTCTTGTATGTGTCAGGATATAGCAGCTTTCATGTACAGTTCATAGTCCATACACTTTCTTATGCCAACATCAAAAGGGCCATTTCTGATTCAAAGAACACTGAGGTAAAGTCTAAAGAACAAAGTTTCCAAGCAGTTAGCTCCTGCTGCATAGGCATCAGCAAAAAGAAAAAAAAAAAAAAAAAAAAAAAGGAATAAAAGAAAAAATACAGATAAAGTATTCTTAATGCATCCAGGGTCAAAAGGAAGTACTTATTCACATAACACATAATTAAATTGTGGAACTCATGGCCACAGGATGTTGCGAAGGCCAAAAGGATAAATGAGTTAAAAAAATAATTAGGCAAATGATTAGAAAAAAAAAAATCCATTAAGGGCCATTAAGCACAAAGATGTGCATGCAGCCTCTGGCTCAGAAAATCTCAGTGCCACACACTGTCTGAAAATGGGAGAATGTACTAAGAAAATGCTCTATGTTTAGGCTTTTATGAAACTCTTTTCCTAAGCACTTAACTGACTACTCCCCAAGGAGGGTAGTGACTATATAACTTCACTAGTACAGCTGTTCTTATATTGTTAGGCACTAGCTTGATATGTGTATAGTCTAAATAACTGCAGTGGCAAGAAAAGTTCTCTCTCATATGCTAAATTTTTAGTACCAGAAAAATATTAACTTTTTTATTATTTTACAGGATGAGACTTGTGACTTATTGTCAAGGAGATTACCTTGCAATTGGCATTTAAGAATATTAAAAAAATATGTCGTTTGTATAGACAGGGAAGAAGTTATTTGCACCATGATAGAGCTGTTGCTACAAAATTAGATATTCTGCACTGAACATAATTCATAGTTTCTGTCAAAATGACAATGAGAAGTCAGTGTAGCAGATTTCTGCTATAGATGTATGCTCTTTATATATATGTGTGTGTATGTCTGTGTGTGCAGAGACAGAAAGGGGTTTATACGCATATAATAAACACATCAGTCTTCACAATAACATACTAAAACAGCTCCTCCTGCTACTCTTTGGAATGATAGAATTTTTTTAGCATCCTACAATCCTACTGCATATTAATTGAGTATGTAAATGTCAGTGGCCAGATTGTTGAGGTGTATTTATTTAGACGGTAATTAATTCCCTATGATCCATTTCTACTCTGAAAAGCCAAATCTATGAGGTTTTGTGTGCTCTTTTGTTTTGAGCCAAGGAGGTAAGCACCAGGAAAGGATTCTGGGTACTTGGCCTATTCAGTTTTCTTCTCAGCATCTTTTACTGGGTACTTTCAAAGGCAGAACACTGCCTGTGTAATCTAACCCGATATTACTGTCCTTCCATTATCCATTCAGTGAAGATTTACATGTCTTACTGCCCACCACACATCTACATTAATGTAACCATTCCTCCTCGCCCACAGTCCTCCCGATTACAGAGGTTCCATTTGCTCTTCTATTATTAAAATTTTAGTCTGTGGTTCAGTGGATATCCAGGTTGGAGCCCCATTTTGCAATGCACTATGAAATCATGGCTGCTCCCTGAGAGCGCTTACGTTTGACAAAATGTGACAGATGGATCAGGCAGGCATATGAGATGAGAAGCTGGTAGTGAAAAAGGCTAATGGAGTGTCTGCAGTTGTTAAATGAACCAAATACCGTGCTTTGAACTTCAATGGCAGTGTATAAGCAAACCTGAATATTTTAAAAACAAGGAACTTAGTCAAGTGCTGCACCATACCAACCTGCTTAACACCATTTGGGTTTCTTTGTTCAGTAGTGCTTGGGAAGGACTTAAGCTGGGTGGAACATTTTAGGTCCTTCACTTTCTACTGGAAGAAAAATCTACATAAAAAGAAAATAGTGCTACACCAAAGGTACGACAGTGTTTCTACCCATATCAGCCACAAAACCTTTGGTGCAATTATACCTGGATCAAGTCTAAGAAAGGATGAATTCCTTCTGGACTGAAAAGCTGCATCACAAATTCAAAACCCAACCCTGCAGTGAATGCCAGTACCACTCCTGCGTGGGGATAGCTTGTGCATTGCTAAGGATTTTTCGTATTAGACACTAAATCTGCAGTAATTTGGTTAGCCTTTTCAGCAGCTACTGATTACCATTAAAAAAACCCCAAAACACAAACAATTCCAAACACTAAAAATCACAGGGACTTGTTCTTCTCCCAACTTAGATTTTGTGTCTGTAACTTACTGTTGAATGATGAACATACTTCGAGTGTGGGAACAGAGATGTCATGTTTTCAATTACTTTCATATAAATTATTACATTCAATTAATCCTGATTTGTGGCACCAAAGATACATGGAAATGATATTAAATAATTTATTGTTGGTTGCCCTTTTTTTTTTTTATAACTCAGTAAGACTAGAGATGTAGCTGTAATCACTGCTGGTGGCCTATATAATAATCCAACTCAAAGGGAGCATGGAGATGCACTAACTTTGCTTGATTCTTTTAAGTTCATGTTAATCTGAGAATGCTCACTGCCTCTCAGCAGATCACTTTTAGCTATGTTACTCTTGGTTAGGAGAAAGGTACAAATTTAGTAGGACAAACACTACTGGAATGCTGTTATTATGCACTCCTGTCATACAAACTCTGCTTTCCAGAGATGTGCTTTCATCAGCTGTCAGCAGTGTGACAGCTCCTGTTACCCACACTGGGGAGGACTTCTTTTTTCTTGGTCCAGCTGCAGAGTGGATTTTCTCAGATCACTCTGCAGGGCCAGTTCATAAGGGAAGTGTTTTTCTGTGTGGGTAAACTAATAAGAGAGCAGATAGTCCATTTAAAAAAGGGTTCATGTTTGGCTACACTTAGCTGTGCTTAGTGTAAAGGTGAAATGAGCACTAGTGGTGTCCAAAAGGGGGACTCCCTTCCTGCTCCTCTCCGCCTCTCCCCAGTTTGCTCACATACCCCATGCACAGAGATTCACTGCCTCCCCTTCTCAGTCACTGCTGCCTATCAAACTGGCCTGGCTGCCATGTGAAAGCTGACCATCAGTTTTTGGCATGACTGGGAAGTGCTGCTGAGATGGTCTCACTCACAGCAACATCTGTAATTGTTACAGAGAGAAGGTCTATTTGTTTGTAACCTGTTAACATCTAGGGAGCTGAAGCACAGATCTCTTTCAAAGTACCTGCTTAGCTGAAATTACCAAAGAAAACAGTTTTGAAAAACAACAGAATTTAATCATAAAATTCCTTCCATGAATTGTCTATGGAGAAAAGATCTGCCTTATATTTCTTCTTCATTATCTTATTGAACATGAAGAAATAATTCCCACATAATTGATTTCTAGCATTGAAAGCATTCAACTGAAATACAACATTTTGCAAAGACTGTGTGTGTGTATATATATATGACAAAAGAATAATCTGTTAAAAATTTTCAAACCAGTACTCAAGGTTCAAAAATCTTAAATACCTGAACGAGGTATCTCTTATTCCATTAAGAGATATTGTTTATCAATAGGGTTGGCATACAAGATAACCAAAATAGCAGACAAGCTTTCTACTACAGAAACATAGAACCTTACGAAATTAACACAGTTTTCATAAGAAGAAAAATAATTAAAAGATACTGAAACATTTTCAGTTGGCCTACAGCCATGCAAAGTTGCTAAAAAATCTTGGAATAAAACCAGTTCCAAAAAGAATCAGAACTAAATGCAAATCTAAACTTACTGAGTGTAACAACATCTCAGTGACACAAGTAATTCTCTTTTGATCTCTGTTTCAAAAATTTTATTCATTTTACCCCACTACTGGCATCTAATATGCACATACTACTTCTTGACTTTTGAGTTTTTCAGAACTTGAATTTTGCTGTCTTTTTCTTAATTAAAGCTCATTAAAACCTAGTTTAAATACCATATGAGGTACTGTTTCTTTGAAAAATATATTTTGTGTACAGACCTTTACATTTCCATTTTAAATTTTTTTTATTTGCTGAATCCTATCTTTGAGTGCCCCAAAACATTTTTAAGCACATTACTTTTCCATTTGGTTTTGGTCTAATAAAAATCTAGGGCAGAATATGGTTGTGTTACCCCTAGTGGAACCATTCACTCCAGATCTGAAAGCAGAGAAATTGCAGGCAGAGAGAGCATGCTCAAATAAAAAAGTAATATAGTTTGTAATTTCACTAATTCCCTTGAGGATAGAGCACTTCAATGACCTAGATAGACTAAGAAATGGAGGTCTAAAATATTTTATTGATTTACTTGTATTTATAGATCAATCGAACACAAAGTTCTTTGTCCAGTGACTGCTTTGCTGAAACAAGTAAATGTTGGGTTTTTTTAGAATTTGGTGCCAGTCTTCAAATTAAATTTAATACACATTTAATTAATTAGTATCTCTTAAAATATTTTTTGATTTGTAGATACAATATTTTTTTATTTGTGGATATTAGAAATGGAGCAGATCTAAAAAAAAACTATTTACAAAGGTCGTTTATGGTATTAGCAGTCATGAAGGAGATGTATTCTAATCTTATAATTAAAGTAAAAGAAAAAGTTCTGTTCTGCCTTTCTTTTTACAGATTTTTTTTTTTAAATAAAAGAATGGGACCAACTCCTTACTATTAGAGGAAAATTCTATCAAAATTAATAGAAATACCACCTTACTTCAGCTATCATTTTATGGGACAGAACAATTCTACACCTCTAATGGTCTGAGAAAAGAAGAGGACTATATTTACAGAAATATGAAGTGACATTCTGGCACATGTAGTTTCTACTCTCTGTAGCAGCATAACAGGTGAAAATGAATCAAGGACATATCAGCTTCTGCAAAAGAAGACCAAAGCAAAATCCAGATTTAATCTGAGACATTTTAGGTATATTAATGCAGGAATGTAGGTGACTAAGGAGTGTTTGGTTCAAGTATATGCTAACCATGGAAGGTTTTAACTCAGATTTTGTAGTGAAATATTTGGATTCGTGTGCTACATCTTAAGTGGAAGAAAGTGTAAAGAGGTGGAAGGCTGTCCTAACACACTGACTTCGTTCAAGAACAGGGGAAAACAAGCAGCATGTTTCAAATCATCACAGTGTAACAGAAACTAGTTGTGAATACACAGGTGACTCTACTGTCTCATTATTTCATTTCTAAGATTCAATTCCCATTATACTCAGGATTTGTACTCTCTGCGTACTCTAGCTCTTATTGGGTTTTATGGAAATTTTAAGCATACAGGAATGCAGGGTCAAACTTTCAACTTAAAATGAACTCTTGTAATAAAACTCTTTGTAATTTCTAATTTGCATCAATACAAATCAAAAATTTTTGGTTTGGATATCTTTGTGTGTGCACTTGTGTCATTGAAAGGATGTACATAATCACAGACCACCAACTATTCCTTGGGATTCCAGCTTTTCTGTACATCAAAAATAAACCACACCATAAAAATCTCAAAACTCAAGCAAAGCCAAGGACCTGATTTGTGGTTTTCTCATAAATCAGAAGTAGAGTCCAGGTTCACAAACATTTTGGGAAATTTGGGCCAAGTTTTGAGTGAATTTTGGAAAATTATAGTTTTTAATGGATACGTCACGTAAGTATGGCTTTTGACATTTTCATTGTTGTAAACTGTTAAAATGCTGAAATAAAATTCAAGGAACTCATAATAAAATAAAAGACTTACTGAACATTTTAAATTAATTTTCATATATATATTTATATACACGCATTTGGCAGATACTTGGCAGTGAAATGTTTAGAAGACTGCATTTTTTTTCAGTACAAAGACTGAGAATAATGTTTAGGAAAGAAAGAAAAGCATTGAGGGTTTTTTTTCATAAATAATTAAATTATTGTAGTGGGATGGGAGTAGACTATTATTAAAAATAATTTGGGACATTTTCAATATGGTTCTATGGACTAGGAGTTTTCCTAAGGGGACTAGAGAATACATTCTTGTATCTGAAGCTATATGTGAATCTCTTTTCTCACAAAAAGAATTAGGTTTCAGAGTTTTTATAGTGTTAGTTGGGGACAAAATTTAGAACCATGAAACCTAGAGTGATGCACTTCCATTCAAGTAGAGAAACAACCTGGGCATGGGCCTTTCACCCCCAGGAGATGCTGTGTTTGTGTTTATATTTTTCTCTCAATGTTTGACGGGGAAACTTCCTCAATTTAAATTTCTTGCATCTTATAAGTTTCTGTTACATCAAAAAGGACAGTATAATCACTGAAAAGATTTTATGTAGCTCGACAGTGCTGTGCAATAAGTAATGGCAGGACACTTTTGGTCACTAAAACATAAATTCCATCTTCAAGTACTTATTATTTGAAAAAATCTTTCAGACTTCGTCTAATACGTTTGCAACTTAAACCTCAAGAATGGTCTATCTAAAAAAAAAAAAAGCAAAGCTGATTTCCTACCTATAAAACCCAAACAACTAGAAACAAAAAAACCCCAAAACAAATCCTGCACCCCAAAACACTTCAGAGAAATGTTTTCCAGTAATGGTGCTGATACACGTACTCTCTCTTAGATAAATGCTCCACAGTAGATAATAAGAACTTCATGTGTAGTTTAACAGAGAATAGTCATGGATTTCTTCATTTTTTTATGCCATTTTCCCCCCAAAAAAGCTATTTCCTTTGCCAGTGCATTCGTACTTGTCTTGTATCTCCTTATATTAGATGATTCTATATGTACCTGGGCCTGAATATGTTGTTTGTTTTCCCTCTATGCAGCTCACACAAAGAGTGGCACTGCTGATACTCAATGAACCAGCCACTACATTTGTCCTCCACAATGAGCCCGAGATCAATAACTAATTTTGAAAACTGATTAGTTTGCAGCAGGGAAGTAGACACAGTCCGAATCTTGCCAGAGGATATAATCAGCCAGTAAATAGCAATATTAGTGCTGTAGGTAATAGGCTGGGAACAGCAGAGGAAAGGAGTCTGGCCCAACTCTCTAAAATAGAGGTCTCGACATGAAAGCCAATTCAAATTCTCTTTTTTTAAGTCACATGACTCATAAACTGAACTTTATATATTATTTTTTGTGTGTGTAAGTGTGTGTTGGAATAAAGCTTATTTTTATCACATTCCCTGCTTGGAAACTAAAGAGTGTTTGTAATGCATCCTAATTAAGTTGCAAGTGCAGCCTTGGGTGATTATTAAAGAGCTACAGACATTTTTACAGATCTTTGCTGGTTGTGAACTCCAGATGTTTCCAACATGAAAAATGTTATGTTCTAACAGTTAATGTTGTATCACCAGCCATTCAGAAGATGTATCTTCTTATTATAGCTGGAATGTTGCTATGGTGATAATTGTAAAACTGTGACCTAGGAGGAAGAAAACAAATGTATTTGGCACAAAAGAGGGTAGGTAGTGTATCAATTAAGTCAATGAATGGGAAGATAACAAAAAGGTAGTGGGAAATTATAAAATTATGCACCAATCTTGGATACCATATGATATACCATATAATTAGCACTTTTTTTTTTCATGTGGAATGCATAGTCAGTTAGCTTTGTGGACAGACAGAACCCTGTCCAAATTTGTAATGCTTTTTCTTTTCCACAAAGCCCATACTTAAAAAGCATCTCTATGTAAGGGTTGCTCACATGGTTTGATGTGATTAATGCTTTGTATTTTGTGTTTTGGTACTGAAGACTTGAAGACAATCGTGACAGCAGATAAAATTAACTATAGATTTTGAACTATCAAACCCTAATGAACTTAAAGGATCAGAACAGAAATAGATGTCATGCAAGTCTGGCCATGGATTATTTGGGGAACAGGCATGGAATCACCACAATTCTGAATTTCTACTGAGTCTGGGAGCAGAAAATCAGCTCAAGGGAGTCACAGAGTCCCTGGGGCTTGAACCACAGAAGGACCCAAGTCCTCTGCCACCTCTACTGGCAGGCTGTTCCTCAACTTGAGCTAGTTTTTCTCTCTGTCTGCTCATCCATTTCATCATTTGTTCGATGGGATCCCTTTTTACAAAGAGCTTTTTCAGATCGATGGATGAAGCACACTGATAATTTCTAAGCTTGTAAGCAGACGCATATGCGAAAAAACAGCTACTCCCATTATGAGGGTAATGATCAAATATCCCATCTTCAGTCAGCTGCTATTGTGGCTGCAAACGGCAAATGGTTTCCAGCTCCAAGGCAAAGAAAATTTCTGGTATGTGCTAAAGACATCACCATTATCATTCATCCCAATCAGCTTGATTAGAGTAAAACCAAACAACAGGAAACCACACAGCAGCCCTGTTTCAGGAGTCCTCCTCACTGGAAAAGAGAGCGAAGCCCTGCCACTTGCCCTTAAATGTATATTCTCCATAGTTCTTTCCTACATATCAGGAAAGGAAGGAAACAGAGTAGATTACATTTCTTATTAAATTTATGTGTTACAACAGCGTGCAATGTGCTTGGAAATAAATCACACAACAAAGGACAAAATTACAGAAAGAACTGGCACACTGTAAATCCCTTGATGTTTTCAGATGGAAATGGAATGTCTTTCTGCAAGTTATGCATCAGTCAAAGCACTGTTGAGATAAAGGCTTGCAAGTGATATTTTCAAGCCATATTAGTCGCCCTGTAGCTCTGCACTTCACTCAGACTGGAAAGTAGCCAACAAGCATGGCTTGAAATCTGTTAGCTTATGTCTTGAGGGATTTTTTCCAGCTGTATTAAAGAATTAAGACTGAGCTCCCCAACTCTCACTGCACTGCCTGCATGCTGATCCAGGGCAGGAAAAGAAACAGAGGCATGGTGAGGTAAAGGGATTAATCCAAGGTCAGATTGAAAGTTAAATGTAGGATTTAGGTGTAGATGTTTGCTGCTTGACTATGTTGAAGTCAGAGAAAACAGTGAAGCCCTTTTATTTTAACTTCAAAGAAATACAACTGTTTTGCACATGGAAGTGCAACAGCATGCTACTGGGGAAGGTTTTACATCAAGGTAAACCACAAATATGACTCAGACCAGAAAAATCTCACGTTAAACTTATCCTAAACTTTGTTTCTCCACACACATATACCTGGTTAAAAAGACAGACTGAAGAATAAAAAAAAATAATAAAAAAACCCCCAGAAAATCTAGGAAAGAAATAGAAAACACCAGCTGAAAAGGTAAAAATAAACAGAAAGAAATCAAGCAAAGCTGGAACAAACAGAGGCTTACAATGCCTAACAATTTGAATAAGATTGTAGTTTTTCCTTTTTGTACATTTTTTTTCTCCTTCTTACTAGCTGAGCCAGTGCTTGTGACAGGCACGAAGAGAAACTGTACGAGGGAGACAAAGGTCAAGATAATGGTATTACTGTGCCAGTGCAAAGAATGCTTGACTAGATGGCAAAAACTAAAGGTCATTTATAAATGTGTTTTTCATTTTCTCAATGGAAAAGCTAAAGAAATGTAAGGAATCTCCTAGAAATAAAAGCCAAGAAGATTAGTTTGATTTTTTCATGATAACGAAGAATTACCCAAGAATATTCTTGTTTGGGTATATTAGGCCAAAATATTCCAGTGTTTTAAAAACAAAACAACTACACAATACTAGTATAAAGATAATCCCTTCAATATATAGCCAAAACCACTTGCTTTGCCCCTCTAGATCTCTCTCCTCTTCACCCCCCGCAGCTGTGACTGAAGGCATCTTGAACAGTCTTTCCACCTGCACTCACTGATCAACACTTTCCTTCTGCACCTGGGTCTTCTGGGAGGGTAGAGGTGAAATAACTTTTATATGTGTAACTAGCAAGAGACAAAAACTCACAGAATACAGAATTCAACAGATAAATTACAAAAAAATTGAAGTGAGCAACAACCTGCCAGTAAAGTTCCAGTGGACAAATGACTCATGACAGCTAAAATATGTCAGAATGTAGTGGATGCTTCCTTTATGTGGTGATCTTTAGGTGAAAATGCAATGGAAAAGAAACATACTGCCATTTTCAAATTTCATTCTATGATAAACCCTTCTTAATATTCCTTCAGACATCCTTAAAATCCCAATAAGGCCATCAGGTATACCTTTTATAGATGTATCAGTTTCCTCCAAAAGGAAAAAAAAACCAAAACCAAACAAACAAAGAAAAAAACCCAACAAAATAGTGCATAACTAGGACAGTGCAGTAAAACTCTGGGGTTTGTGGAGGCAGTGGTGGTGAGGACTTGCTGTAAGCCCATATCCCAACCTTACAAGGTTTTGTGATGTTCAAAACCAGCACTCTGTTCTAGTTCTGTCTGAGCAGAAATGAGTGTTTTAACAGTTAACAGAACAAAGAATAAAATGAAAGAGACTAGATAGCTAAAAAACAGACAATAATGAACTGTTCAAAAAAAGACTGCTTGCATTTTCCTGTTAATTTCCCTGAAATTTTTGTTATTTCCTATATCATGGAATAGGTAAATGTACCACTGTGGTGCTATAGCCAGATGTGCTGGGATGTCTATGTATTATTTCACGTTGTCCACACTGAGGAAGTATCTTCTCTGTCATACAAGAGAGCTCCATTAAAATAATTTCTATAGTTACAGTAAAGGCATTCAGATTGAATGACTCTATTGCTGTAAAGTTTTGTCCCTTGGCACAGGGTTCATGTAAGGAAATTCAGCCTCCCAGCCTCTCAAGCCTATTCACCCCTTTTCTGGTCTGGCATGTCCCTTTCTTCCTCTTTTCCTTCCAGTGTCTCTGGGTATTTACTATCTATGACAAAATGACAGTTCAATCAATATTTGGGTCACAGATTTGCTTCTCAGGCCCCTTCAAGTCACTGGCTGTGACTCAGCAATAGGGGTTTTTTTTTAGTAAAGGAATGTTCCTTGGGAGACTTAAGCCCAGAATCATGGCAAAACTGAGCTCCTCAGGGTGAGTTTTAGCCCAGCAGACCCTGAAGCATTTGCATGCAGGAGGCAAGAGTACTTGAGAATAAGAACCCACGCAGCCTACAGGGACTGATGCTCTGCAGTGTGTACACAGCAAGCAGCAAAAACGTGCCTCAGTGCATGGAAAACTCAGTGAGACTCTTGAATAGAAATTATTTATGTCATGAATAGGGTGAAACAGAGCAGGAAGAAGGACAGAGAATCAGAATAAAATAGGGAATAAGGAGAACAAAGGCAGAGGGAGAAAAAGGAGGAGAGGAATGGGAGACAAAAAGAACTGTCAGGCACACAAACTCACCGAGCATAATAGGAAGAATGAGAAAATCTTGTGCTGAGGGTAAAACAAAATATAAAAGCAAAAAGTGATGCTTAAACATGCAGTAATCTCCTTTTATCCGGTATGTAGGAAACAGCCAATTAAGGTACAGTGAAATATTTTACCTACTTTACACTTGAAAAAGCAGGAACAATGGGCTTATATAACTTGTCCAGGTCATATATTGAGTCAGCAATAAGCCAGACATGGTTCTCTGACCTACCTCCATGCAATACTTCTTCTCTAGGGGAAGAAAAAGACACGTTTTCCCTCCAACTTTTTCACTCTATGCCGCACTTAGGGGAACCATAAATCTCAGCAGTTCCACATTTAAAGTTTGCATTCAAGGAGATTAAAACAGTTTGCTAATAAAGCAATTGCCCTCGGTTCCACGGTCAGGAAAGCCCCAGCACATCTCACTTTTCCTGTGGTTTGGCTTTCAGTGCACGCTGCTTCGGGTCTTGGCCATGACAGGACCGCTGTGAGGGGTGGAGAGAACACATTTCCCAGCGTTACCTTTGGAACCAGCTCTGCGCTGCACAAAACTTTGGTGATTACTGGAGGCCAACATAGTATCAAAGGCCCAACAAACACACAAATTAGCTTCCTCTCCAGGTCCATCCACCCATTCTTTGATTTTTATCAGTTAATTAAATGGCTTGTCAGAAGAGTGTAACGTAGTCAATCCGCGTATGTGCTACGTGCTACGTACTGTCAGGAATTACTGATGCACAGTCTTGGCAGGAATGACAGTTATTATTAAACATCAGCTGGTAGAGGCAAATTGCAACAATTTTAGTCAACTAGTAATGACCTGTAAAATTGGCAAAAACCGTAGGAGGAAAACAATCTGGTGCCACCATACAAATTAAAATAGAGAGTTACAATCCAATGGAATACTGGGTTGCATTTCCTGAAGAACTCGGTGGAGAAACAGAACCTTGGAATTGTTGACAGAGAACACACATGAGGTCTATGATATATGGCACATGATATGTGGTGTAGCAATCCTTACTACCTGGAAAGTGAAGGCAGACTTTGCAGCTAGGACTTGTAAATGAGCCAAATGTCAGTACAAGCGAGTTCTTTAAGATGTCACGTTACATCCTTTACGCAGAACAGACTGACCACAACAAAGGAGCAATCCCGTATTTGACCTTGTAGCCCCCAAATGTCAATGTCTTACAGAAAACTCAGATTCCATCTGACAGAACTGGGTGACCTTGACCCCGAGGAATAAGAGATTCTGGATTAGGAAGGCGTGTGAATATAGACTTTCTGCTTTCATTGAGAGCTTACAAATGACTGAAGGAGAAAATAAGCAGTTTTCTGAAGCTGCACAGGCAGATTCTCTCACTTGTTAAGGCTGCTTCACATTAATGTCAGTGAGCAGCACACACTGTGCAAAAGGATTCTGTGGTTTCCTTAAGTTTTCCATAATGGCTTTTCCTGCCAGTGAAACCAGATCCTGCACTGTTTGGTCTTGAGTGAATTATTTGACCATGATTTGTGTGCAACCCTAAACACAGATTGAACTACACATTGGAAATGTGGATGACCCAGGGATTCAGTCAGTGGACTAGGCTTATTTGATATTTTGATATTTTGGCATGCAGGAATGCATATGTTCTGTTGGGCATTGCAAAGGTATGAATAAATTTTACTTTTGTAAAGTTAAACTTTTGTACGTTACAACTGCGTAAGTGTGTCCCAGTCCTGGGTCAAAAGTTGAGCCTAAATGTCCCAAGACTACAAGCATAGTTTATTACTGTGTCTGAGGTGATGAGGGACTCAAACAACAAAAGAATGTCAATAGATTGGTAGAGTCCTCTTACAAGCTATATTTTCTTTTCAAATAAAAAAAACTACATCCTGCACTGTTATAGACTGTTCCTTGCTCCCTTTTTTCAGACTTTATCAGTTTTTTGGTAAAGCCAGGAAGCTTGCTGCTCCCTGACAGGCAAGGCAGTAAGTAATAGAATAAAGGACAAAATGATTGACGTTTCTAACTGTAAACACAGATGTTTTCATGCTAGAGAGTGGTGGTTCTTGCTGGAGGTGCTGATAAAACTTCTGCCACATACAGTGATGAGTGGTGTGCAATGTCAACTCGAGATAAGGAGGTTACAACACTGTGCAAAGGATCCCCTGAATATGGATCCTGTGGCACCAAAGCAGCATTTAACAGTACAGACCTTGCTGACTTCCTGGAGAATTTCTGACTAAATAGCTGAAAATATAATTTATAAGTTATTGACAGAATATATATTAAAAAAAAGGGGCCTAAAGCCACGCTTACTGTTTACATTTTAATTTCTGTCTCAGTTGGGGATAGTTTGGATACGCTCTTTAGTGTAGAGAGTGGCAGTGGAAAAATTTACTCATTACTTTGGTCTTCTGGTCTTTGTATAGACAGAACAAAAGAAAAAAAGTCTCTGCCAAATCTGTACTTCTGTGAGTGCACTAAAACCAGCCTCATCTGTGGGAGAAATTGCTATTTCCCAGTCTTTCGTGCACCAGTCAGCATATAATTGGGATATATCTGCTTCAGACACTTTTGTATATATACTATAGGATAGCCATACCTACTTTAAAACTATGAATAGCAATAGGACTGTGACAGTGGGGGATTGGGCACAGACTGCACTGCTCCCCCAGGGAACACCAACACACAGCTCTGTAATGGCTCAGCTGCCACGTGTACTCGTGGGTCAAACTTTGATTAAAAAACACTGTAAAGACACATTAGTTTTCAAACTAATTCATGCTCTACTTTCACAATGTTTGTGGCCTATATTTTGGTGGTTCACTGCTGCATTTTCTTCCTACTGCACAACCTGATACGCCAAAACCAAATCACCACTTCTCGTAACTGTAGGGCATACTAATGTGGGGGAGGAAGGCATGGCCTCTGCTGGAGCTCTGCACTAAAAGGACTCCTTAGATGAGGCTCCTTCTTGCCATCAACTCACAACTGGGGCCTCCATCCTTCATATGCTCCAATGAATCCATCAAAAGATTCATTCACCTACACAAAATAAAGTCTTGTGTATCAAGGACCAAGAAAGTTAAGACGACTGCCCATGGCCACCACTGTGGACTCTACTTTGCACCTGGAAGAGACATTTTTCTTGAGGGTTTAACCAGTGCACAGCACAGCCCACACCATCAGACACTTCCCCTTAAACTACCTGGTTGCACCAATATAACAAACTTGGGATACACAGGTTGCTCCCTGAAAATATATGGTTGGAGGCAAATAATAACTTCCTGCGAGAAAAGAACAGATATGCTGTAAGTACAGTAGAATTGCAGAGCTTAGTAAGTGGTACAGACTCTGGGAACTTCCTGGTAATTAAATACTGTATATTATTATAGTTGAAATCTTATCATGATTCTTTATTATGTAAGTTGCCACTTGCTCTTTCAGCCAAAATTTTCTTATTCTTGGGGATTATTTCATCAATTTACATATAAATAAAGACTATACCACAGACATACAACTACAGAAGTGGACTGTGGAGTTTAATAGAAAGGTCTAAAACCAGTCTTACGGATCTTAAGTCACTCATGGTTTCATTCTAAATGTTTTCTTTACAGTGGGAAGCTTTTTTTACAAAATTGCCCCAAACCAAAAAAACCCCAACCAACCGAAAAACAAACAAACAAACGAACAAACAAACCAAACAAAAAACTCACAACCCCAACCCACAAAAAAACCCAACTGACCTTCCTCTGAACTCACATTGATTTTAGGCATCAGCTTATCTAAGTTACAGAGCTTTTGGTCTTGCATCTCTTAATTCATGAATAGTATGGCCTTCTTTGAGAGGGTTTAAGTAATGTAACCTGTTATAAGCAGAATTTGTACAAGATTTTCCAGAGGTTTCTAGGAGCAGAAAAGTCATGATTTCTGTTCCCTTGTGGTTTTTGTTTCCCTCACCATCTGAATTTGAATTGCATTAGTTTCAGCATGAGCACATATTTGTTGTTTTCCCTCTGCTTGGAATACTTATGTGATTCCCTCTTGTGTAGTATTTGGTGGCCGCTATGAAAAAAAAAATATTTTAGAAGCCAGATATTCGGAGGAATTTCAGATATAAATCTCATTATAACCAAGAAACTTCCACAGTCAAAATTCATAGCATTTCGGTGATGTGCATGAACATATCAAGAGCTGGCTTGCTGAATAGAACCCCACATTAACCTACCTCTTTCTCTTGAAAAGAATGTCACTTCTCCTGTCTTAATAAAAGAGCAACTGGAGAGGGCTAAGGGAGGGGGATTTCCCCTAATTTATGAGAGTCTGATGATGATTCACGTTTTACCAGGGCAGTATAAGAGCTAGGAATTGTTTAATTTCCTAAACCTCCTTTCTGTTCCTTGCTTGTGTGCATGAGCATTTCTGTGCCTGTCACTATTTAAAGTTAAGAACAAAAAGGTTTCCCCACATTTTCACAGAGTGAAAATAAGATGCACCCCTATCCCGAAGGGATTCATAGAATGGCCTGGGTTGGAAGGGGCCTTCAAAATCAACCTGTTCCAACCCCCTGCCACAGACAGAGACACCTTCCACTAGACCAGGTTGCTCAGAGCTCCATCCAACCTGGCCTTGAACATTTCCAGGGATGGGGCAGCCACAACTTCTCTGGGTAACTGTCAGAGTTTGGACCTGGCTCACCATCGAGTCCCCGAGATTGCAGCAAAAACCTCCCCCTCCCTTCCACTTTGGGCAAAGGAAAAAAACTATAGAAACTGAAAAAACCCAAAACCAACCAAATTATATCTATATCTATATCTATATATATTTACATATATCACAGTTATGTACAGTTAAAATACTATGTACGTATAAAAAGGAACCCCAAACACCGCTTCCCCCCAAAGGGAAAGTAAAAAGGGACAAAAAGAAAACCAAAACAGATATGCACAATCGAAACCCGGGAACAATCAATAAAGAACTAGCAAAAGAATAGCTTACGACTCTCCTTTATACAGCAGAATTGTGCTGAACGACCGCTGGCACCCTCCGCCTCCCAAGGCCTACAAGGCTTCACTAGGCCTCACTCCCCCACACGAGTAGGACTGACAGCAGAAAACTTCTGCCTTCAGATCCGCTGGAAGGGAAGAGGGGAAAAAGCTTCTCTCTCCTTCTTACTTATACCCTGGCTAACATAAAAATCGTATAGAATACTGGGAACATGGCCACTTTCTTGGTTACAAACTGGTCACCAAGGAAGGCCTAGACTAAAACTATCACAGCAACCTGTTCCAGGGCCTCACCACCCTCACAATAAAGAATTTCTTCCTAACGTCTAATCTAAATCTTTCCTCTTTTAGTCTAAAAACATTCCCACTTGTCAGTAAGATAGTGAGAATGATTTGGGCAAAAGATATATATATATATATATATATATATATATATATACACACACTTTATATGTCTGGGGTTATTTTTGAGATTACATTTATATATAAGAAACAGTAATTTTCAAAGACCACATGACTGGAATTTATGACATTATCAAAAAAAAATATTAAACAAAAAAGTCATGCCAGTAACCCTTACTTTCATTGATCTCTTTTGGTACTGTCATGTGCGCATACATAAAAAGCAAACTCCTTGTGAGTGAAGAACTTAATCAGCCATGGAAATGCAAATGGAAAGATTAAGAGTACTGAGGAGCCCAACAAGTTGGTGCATCATTCCTTCACAGTGTTTGCAACAGGAAACATGTTCTACGTAACAAATTTTGCTTTCCAGTTGGTTTTTTTTGGTGAAAGTTTTGGAAGTAGTCATGAAGTCATGAAAGTTTATATTCAACTCAGAGTATATCTACGAACCTGTAGGTATTAGGATATATTGGTCTGGTTCAAGCTCACCTTTAAACTAAGTGCAGCCTGAAGTGAGGTTAGATTTTACAATATTTTACAAATTCTTATACTAGATATGACTGAATTCCTTATTTTCAAAGATGGCCTCAAGCAAATGAGCTCCTTTCAGTCCCACACTTGTCCAAGGGTCAGGTTTTGCTCAGGTCAACAGTTTCACCCAGACTTCCACTGACTTAAAACGACACGTTTTTCTTGCGTATTGGAAATAAAATGCTCCAAGACCAAATTTACCACCCCATATTCCTCTGCTTTTCACTTGGGAATATTTTTGTCATGCTGCTTCTTGAGTATGTTCCTAAGGTTAAGTTTGAAATCTGTGAAAATAAATATTTTGAGTAGAAATATTCTAATCTCAAATATAGTGGCACAATTGAAACTGCTGTAATGTAGTAATATTTTTGTGATAAAACTAGCTTGTAGATCTGTGTAACTCTGACACTTAATGATTTCTGATGTCTGGAAGGTGTTAGACTGTGGTTGTAATAATCTCTATAATTGTAACAGTTCATGCTAGCTAGACTGCATATCTATTCTTCATCTGTCCTTAAACTAATTTGTTCTGTGTATGAATATATCACACTCATCAATTTAAAGTGCCATCCTTTGGCTATGCAGGTGATTAAAGAATATACATAATGTATGAGGCAAACACACCAAACTTACACAAATGCTTTTTAGGAGGGTGCAAAATAGCTGCTTTCTGTTAGAATTTGTAAGTTATTATTCTAATTGAAATCCAAGTCACAGCTACAACTAACCAGCAATCAATTACTTCTCTCATACGTAATGCCTCGGATGATGAGAGTTATACTGTGGCTCTGTGCTGAATTCCAGAAGTATTAAAAAAGACAAAAAAGAAACAGCACACAAAAAAAAAAATCCACCAAAAAATCAACCAACCAACCAAAAACCCCCACCCCCACCCTTCCAAAACCTGAAAATCAGAGGATAATAAACTTTCCTACTCACTACTGCCTATAAAATTTTCATTGCAAGTAGTGCAGTGCTGGGTTCTTATAATTCTTTTTCTGGAAGGGTAATTCCATTCAATAATGCAGCTAAATATGCAGAGAGCATCTATTACAATATCTAGTACAATATTCATCTGGTCATAGGTCTAATAAAGAAACAAAGACACTGTAAGTTAATGATTTCTTGCAGGACACGAGTCCTGCGTGAAGTCTGGAGGCTGTAGTCGGCAAAATCTTACCATACAGAGTCTGAGGACTGTGGAGAAGCCCAGGTGGCTCACGGAGAGGCTCACAGTGTTAACCTGTACCAAGAGGGTGGCTCAGATAGCAACACCATTTGATTGCTACCTGGCTGATATCTTGCAGCTGATAGGAAATCAAACACCTGCCTCAGTTACATTCCCAGCAGATGGGTGGTGAACACCAGAGTAACATACAAACAGCACAGAAATTCCAGTTCTCTGAGGAGCCTCAGAGTCTAACAGGAATGTAAAATGAACCCCTTATTTTCAGAGTCTTTGCTTGGGGGTCCATGAAAATTTTACATGCAGTGTTGCCCAAGCTTCCTTTGTTCAGGATCAGATTTGTGCTCCCTTTTAAGATACATTCCCTCTTCCAGACTGAACATGAAGATGAGCAACCAGAACAATCTATGTAACAACTTTCCATGAAACAGAGACATAAAACTGCTTTTCTCACCAAGTTTCTGAGCTGTAAGTTGCTGAAGAGGAGGATGTATATAGGAGGAGATAAAGTAAACCATTTCCTCTTGGTACAAGAGGAGCATCTCTATGGGGACATCATCTCCAGGAGTGATTAAGGGCCAATCACTTCGTTCCCACAGTTAGGTACAAAGAGCAAAACCCAGCCCTCAGTAAATTAAAAAGGTTGAAAGCACAGAATCCATTTTGCATCTAGAAGCTGTTAAAAGGGAGAGAAAGAAGACGGGAAGGGGAGGTTGTGCATATCATGAGACAAGCACACCCCTTTCTCTCATACGCACTAGTGTATGTTTTATTTTTTCAATGTTTTACAACCAGACCAGACACTCACAGAAACCCATCAATAATGGTCTGTGACTAAGATTTTAAAAATCCATAATAACATAAAAATGTTATTATGAAATCCCTTTAAAATTGTGTCAAAATTCAGTTGCTAAAATATATATACTTTGCATTTTTCTCATCAAAGGTATGTTTTACCATATCATATTCCTCTGTGTGGGATACTAAAGCAAGGAGTCATACAGATGTCATATATACTTGCTTTCATATATCAGCATGTGTATAGGTATATAGCTTGTATATACTCAGTTCTTTAGGTGATACTTCTTACTGCCCTTGGCTTTTTTTTTCTACCTCAGAGAACAAAAGGAAAGAAACACAAATAATTGTATCAAATGAATTATTAACTACCAATCAGACTATTTTCACTACTTTATCACATCATAGTTATCACTGAAAAGTTAATCTTTGAGTCTCTCATTCAATGGGTTGAGTCTGATTCAATGGGATAGTCACTACACTTTTAACACCACGAGAAGAGATATGGAGAACTAGGAGTCTGGGAAAACAAGTTGGAAACACAATCCGTTCACTTTCTTTCTTTTGCACGGGTGCCAGGTTATCCCTAGACAAAAAGAAGTGGCTAAGAAATTAGTATCCATCCTTCTAATAAGTTATTTGTAGACTGAAGGAGACCTTTATCTCTGTAGAAAACCAGTACAATAAAAGTAGAGGATTCTCATGCTTTACTTAATGTCATTGGTTCCTATGAACTTTGATAACTAATAACAACTACAGAACTTATTAAGTTTTTCTCTTAGACAAAAGGAGGGGTTAAAGTTTTTAATTACAAGCTCTGTTTGAAATGGGAGATAAATTTGGGTATTTGCAGGCACCACTTTCTTTCTGAGCAGACGTCTGATGTTTTCCTTAGAAAAGAAATTTGGATTAGGTTCCCTGGCTCAGATTTCTTGAGATTCAGTTTGCTTTTACAAAGGTGATATCAGCTCTGATGTAATAGAGCATAAGAGAACATATTAAAACTATATTCAGATTATTTTCTTCAGCCTTCTCCATTCTGCAGCCAATTTCACATTCATTTGCTAATTTGGAGACAGAGACTGCATATCAAAGGAAGGCTGGAGGCAATAATGAAGGCTGCAAATGTTTGCTGTTTCAGTAGTTACTGTTTTGATTTCTGAAATAGAGGGGAACTGTCACTATCAACAAACAGAGGAAGAAAGTATATAAATAAAGAAAAAAGAAACATAAACACAGTAAAGCTCATTCTTTGAAAGGTAGATCTGTGTACAAATGCTGAGTAGAAAACCTTTCCCAATAGGAAATGAAGCATTCTGCAAGTCTGACATCAGAATCAGATGATGACTTTCCTGAAATTATGTTTCTTACCAAGTATTTGTGATACAGTCAAAACATAGTTAGTGCAACACTTTTCCCTCCCCAGTACTAATGGTCTGATTAAGAGAATGACACACAAGTTTTGAAATACAGGATGGCCAAACAATCCATTGTTTTCTACATCTTCATATTCTTCACAGTGATATCAGATACCAAGAAGTGGTAGCAAATTTACTTCAGAATGGATGTTCATCAATATATGATTAAATAACCCAGTGCATTCCACCAAAAGAAAAAAAAACTCCTCAAACAAATACATTTTTAAGCTAAAGGAGTAACATAAAGCTTAAATGAAACCTCATGTATTTCCAGACCCTTAAATATCTTCCCAGGTCTTAGCAAAGACTGAGTTAAACAGAAACTTTAACACTGAAAATGGCCTCTATTAGTCCACTGTAGAATAGACTGCTGTGATTTGTTTTCAGTGTTCATGTGGGATGCATTTGGTTTGGAAAGAGGTCCCTCAAGCTGAAAGATATGTTTCCTGATGTCATGATACTGTTAATGTGCCATAAAAATGATTTAGCAGTGGGGATCAATGTACTGCATTCTAACAAGCCAATAAAACAGCCCCTACGGTATCCCATCCTTATTATAGGGTCCTATTAAGAAAATGGAAAAAAAAATTGTTCATATATAAACTGTTTGGATTCTCTATATAAGAAAGATATATTTAAACAGGCTGGTACATTTGAGCAGGCTAGAAAAGATCAATATGATGCCAAACCCCTTATAGTCTTGAGTTAGATGCTAGCACAGAGTTTTTACAGTGTACATGAACAGTGTGTGTGAGTATATGAGGTCTGATTATCTGGGTGCCACAATAGATTTTTAGATTTTTAGCTGGAGAAAGGTAAAAAAAACTAAAGGAAACAGACAAAGCCTACACATAAGTGGTATTTACACGACAAAAAGGATAATTTCAGAATATGTGAGAGTGAAGTTACTAGTTCTAACAGGACGGACTCACGAGAAATAATTCAAAATATCCAGTGACATGTTAGTGTATAAAAGCATTAATGCCTTTTCTGCAAGGCCTTATTTGTAAGATATTTTCAGACTTGTTTTAATAAAGGAAATGCTTAACAGCTTTCTGTTCAGCAGCAGTCCTTCTCTGCCCACTCATGTCAGTTATTTTCAATATTCCAGCATCATGTCTTTCAGAAGCTCACTTCTTCTCTCCAAAGACACAAAAAGCTTATTTCAGATGCTAGAGTGTTTTAAGACACCAGATATGGTCCCAGATTTCAGAGACTTGCTGCTACACACTCAGGTGAGGCTGGGATGTAATCCTTTGGCTCTGCCCTTGCCATTATTCCAGCCCCACAGCTACAGGTAATCTGCAAAATAAAACTCAGGTGTGAATTCAGTCACAAGTATGTGAGTGCTAATCACTGGCATCCATGGACAGGCTACTATTTCTTTATTACATACAGGTTTGAGATCTGACTGAGAGGCAAAATTAGCAGAGAAGGTCAAATGAAGCAATTCTGGGTGGGTCTAACTTAGTCTCAAATGTAAACACTTAGCCAATATAGAACAATTTGCACTCTCTCATCCCAAGTAGCTGGGAAGTGTTTTCCAGGAACTTCATTTTCAACCTGTTAACCTAAACAACCGGCATTTCATTGGAAACTGGAAATTACAAGAGCATCCAATGTCTCAAAAAAGTTATATGAAAGGATGAAAAATCATAATAGGTATAGTTAGCTCACAGAAAATTAAAATATAAAATCTGGATTACGTAAAACATGGTTGAAAAAATTTAAAATTTAAAATGTGTATAGGGTTTGCATGGCAAGGTTTTGGTAGGGGGAAGTGGGGGCTGGAGGAAGAAAGAGTAGCAGAGACAATGCAGAGAACTGACAGCAGCCCCCATTCCCTGTTCCCCTGTGCCATTAATGGGGAGGAGGTAGAGAACACTGGGAGAGAAGTTGAGCCTGGAAAGAAGGGAGGGATGTGGGAAAGGTTTTAATATTCAGTCTTTATTTCTCATTCTCCTACTCTGATTTGATTGGTAATACATTAAATTCATTTTTCCCCAGGTAAAATCTGTTTTGTTCATGACCATGACTGGTGAGTGATCTCTCCCTATCCTGATCTCATCCCATGAGCCTCCCCTTGTATTTTCTCTCCCCTGTCCATCTGAGGAGAGGACTGATAGTGCAGCTTTGGTGGGCACCTGGCATCTAGTCATGGTCATCCCCCCCTCCCAAAATTTTTAATTTAATCTCTTTCTCATTTTTAATGTATGTTAGTTTCATTTTTCTAGCAAAATCCTGTTTCTAATATGGTTTCTAATGATGCCTACAGGATATTTATCTTTAAACGTGCATATGAATTGACTCAGTTTAGGAAAAAATATCAGTTCATTTGATCATTCATCTGTTCCATATGTGCGAAAAATTATAGGTTTACAACTAGGAAAAGATCACATTGATCATAAAAACAAACCACCTTCCAAGTCAAAATTCAGGGACTTCTCAGGCCATATTTGTTGCAAAAAAATATACTTATTCCTAAGAAAAGCATGACTGAAACAAATGAAAAATCATTTTTCCTTAGATTTTGTAATCAAATATCTGTGACAAATACATGGACAACTTCCAAAGGAATCAAATGATTGCTATTCAAGTTTGCATACAGTTTGTTCACACTTTTCCATTGGTAATATATGTGATAATACATTTTTACCTGTAAGGGTAATTTTACCCCTGAAGTTGGTTTTCATTCCATTTTTTCTTTTCTCTGTCTGATAACTGTCAGTCACTTTGAGGGTGCCAGTCAGCCACCACCACGCCCCAGACCTGACCAGACCAACTGAAACTGAGTTTTAAGTTTCTGGGAGTTAATGTTTGCCGAGAAGTGTACAACTCATCCTCCAGAAATTACCATAGAGTTGTAGACTGTGCTGAGCTGGAAGGGACCCCTCATGATCATCGAGTCCAACTCCTGGCCCTGCACAGGACACCCCAAGAGTCACACCTGAGAGCACTGACTAAACACTTCTTGAGCTCTGTCAGGCTTGGTGCTGTGACCACTGCCCTGGGGAGCCTGTTCCAGTGCCCACCCACCCCCTGGGTGAAGAACCTTTTTCTAATATCCAGCCTAAACCTCCCCTGACACAACTTCAGGCCATTCCCTGAGGTCCTGTCACTGGTCACTACAGAGCAGACATCACTCCCTGCCCCTCCTCTTCCCTTCAGGAGGAAGTTGTAACTGCAGTGAGGTCTCCCCTCAGTCTCCTCTTCTCCAGGTTGAACAAACCAAGTGTCCTCAAGTGCTGGGAGTTCCCATCTGTTCCTTTTTGCTGTGGATGTCTCTCTGACCAGAGCAGTGTGGGGTGGAAACAGGTAGGATGGACAGCAGCAGCAGCTCACAGGGCACTGGAAGGGCCTGGACAAACACAGAATGGTGGTGACCCTTTGGCAAATTCCCTGTTGGGATGGGGGTGGCCTCCAAAGGAATGCCACCCATGGGAGATAACCCAGGGCTGCAACCCTGATCGAGGTGTTGGCAGTAATTAGCAATACCTGGGGAACACGACTGATGAGTGAACAAACCACCCTCTTTGTGCTGCCAGTGCTTACAGAGGGGCCCAGGCAGTGAACTTATACCTCTCAGAGAGAGGAGAGTAAAAAAAGCAGCTCTGTCAGCACCTGTCCTAAATATATCTGTTATCAATGATTACAGCTGGTCTGAGTTGTGCAAGGAAATGTATGTTATACATCTCTGTTTTTCCCTGAAAACTTCCTTTACTATTGAATTTTTTTAGCCTCTCTCGACTCAACACGCAGTGAATATTTACTGCCTATGAGGAGTCACCAGCCTCCCCCAGATCCCTTTTTAAAATGAAAATCAAAAACTGCTGAAAATTGAATCAAATTTTAAGAAACCTAGATGCCTAGGAAGCTTCCACTAGCTTCTTCCAATTGTTCCCCCACTACCACAGTGCAAAACGGAAACATGGAAAAGTCATTGTCGTTGCACTCTGAAGGGCTCCTATTTCTTTGGCTCCCACAAGATTACTTATAGAAAGAATATACCAGAACTGTAATACAATAAGCTATAATGTGAAACAACTGTAAGCACTTGAATACTTTTAATACAGATGACACACTGGTCTTTTAAAGAATGGAACCATAATTTATAGAAGAAACTGTCAGATACACAGGACCAAAATGGCATTTGGGCGCACAGCTTGCTTGCTTACTTGTAGGGATATCAATCAATTTATTAAGAATTAATCTGCACCCTAGTGTTCTCCTAAAACTGCCTAATGTTTTGGCAGGCTACTTGAAAGGGTTCAGTAAGAATTTATAAGGGCAGCTTGGAAACAGGATTTTTTTTTTTTTCTGGCTCAACAAAGGGGATACTGTTTCCCCTCTGAACATATCTCTGTTATAGTTTAACACAGTAATGGATAGGTTTGCCAAAAATCACAGTTTTTAATGGCCTTCAGTGAAACAGTAGATTTGTCTTTGCCTTCATACTGTGTCCTGCATTTATGCTGTTAGAATTGCTCTTAATCTGCCTGGAAGTATCAAATGCTCTTGGCCTTGAGAACACAAACTTGTGCACACACTAAAAAGTACAGTTTGTAGAGTAACCACTTTTTTCCATGCATACAGAAGGGTAAGAAGGACTGAAACTAAAGGATCTAATTTCGAGTATTTTCCAGCTCTTGACATAAAAATGGCAAGGAGGCCTGGGCAAATTTAAAATGTGGTATTCATAGTGCCTCCATAAAATGTGCTAAGATGGCTTGAATGATGTCACTTGAGCAACACATCCAAGCTACATATATTTTTGAACTCTGAGAACACTGAACACTTGGCACTGACCAGATACAGGGTGTGTGAGGCTGCACACAGAAAAACATCTTATGGCTATCTCAAGCTATTAGTAAACAATACATGTTTTTGACTAGAGCAGAAGTGATACTACACACATTATGCAAAGTAATTGCAACTTTCTGGTTGCTGGTTTTCAAACGTATCCCTTTGACAAAAGCAGTCAATGGAACATCAAAGTGGTGCATGTCAAACATGAACCCTTACTTGTTTGGCCTTAAGTTCAAGGAAAAATGAAACAGATAATGGTTATCAGTGGTCTGTCAGCTCTCAGGGCTTCTTTTCTTTTCAGGGTTAATGTATGTGTGCCCCCCTCCCCCAACTCCATTTTAGACTACTAGTGGAATAGGCTTATTAGAAACAGCTTATTTTGGACTCTACTCGTGAGAAAGTTGTTTGGTATGGAACATGAAGTTTCTCTCCATTTTGCAAAAATCTCAGAGGAAAAGGAGCTTGCCCATTTGCTCCACCAGCTTCACTCTAACATATCAAATAGAAATGGTGCACTTACATTTCTAAAAAACTCTTCCATTTCTAAAAAATCCTCTCTTCCCTCTTAGAATTCATCACCCAAGTGAGTACTCCAGCGCCTTCAGAGGGACTATTTACAAAGTTAGGGACTTACACTTTGCAGCAGGATTTTAAGGGCCTTGAGAATATTTCCAAAGAGGAAGATTGATTTATATCCATGCTTATCTTTAAAAAATGGAACATCTTTTAGCTTATCCATTTAAATCCTACATCTGCCACTTTACTTAAATAATTATTACATTCGCCATGTAAACGCACTTCAAAATTACTGATATTTATGGAAGACAAATTGACTGATAAGTTGCTTAATGCTAGACAGATATGATTGACCTATCATAAAACAAATCTGCCACTGTTTCTAATAAAATATAAGGCCACAACAACTGTTCACTCCTACCTAAAAACAGTTTTATTCTAATGCCAATAAAATCAGGATTGCTTTTTTTCTCACTGTGTGCTTCAACCAACACAGTTTTTGTGAAACAGCTCTTAGAGTTCCTGCTAAATTCAAGAGCGAGCAAAGGATTTTAGAGGTGAAGCTGTGCCCTTGAAGAGAAGTGCACGCTCTCTATTCCCTATTTCTTCTACCTTATTAATGCAGAACTTTGCATGAACAAAGTGGCAGTAATTAGCCTTGACATGGACCAGCGCCAGGCTTTTCTATCAAGTTTCTTTCCTGTTTATGTTTGAATTACTCCGGGGCTGCCTCTGTGAGCCCTTTGGTCTCAACAAATGTGGTTTTTTCCCTTGCTCTCATACTACAAAGAATGTAATCTTAGTTGACTGGAGTCTGCTGAACATCATATTATTTCCTTGACTCAGTTAAAGATTCACAAGCTGGAGTCGGGAAAAATGCTTCCGCTGAATGCAGGCTGCAACAGTAAGAGGATATGCTCTCCCAAAGAGAGTTGCTTTGCCTGAAAGCCTTTTGCTCTGCATTGCTCTAAAATTTTGTCCAAAAGAATCCACATAGACAGAAGTTGGATGATGAGGCTTCCAGTCAGCAGTTCTTCCCCTGCAAATTTGTCATATAAGGGATGTATAATCCCAAGTGAGAACCACAGTCCGCCTGGTTTAGTCTCTTATTTCCACCTCCTACCATATGCTTATGACCAGACCTGGGCTGGTTTTATGACAGCTTTACCCGTTTTTACTATCCTCAAAAGCTACTGTGATTGCACATCTAACTAACAGGCAACAGGGTGGGCACAGAACATTTAATTCAGGAAGAATATGGTGTTAGCGTAGTAAACGAAGATATTAACTTCTGTATCTGCTACTAGTCAATGCCCACTTGTTTCACTTGACAACCGAAAATTGCGATCATAATATAGAGAAAAACACAAGGAAATTAAACAATAAGCATTATTTTAAATCACAGAAACTGCAGACGATTTACTTTTCCTAAGCAGCTATCACAGTGTACTTCAAGCTCAGTATCATACCCAAATGTTACAAGGCATTCTTCCCTAGAAAAGGAATTCAAAATATCCATAGGGATTAGGATTATGACTGGAAACATTGTAGGAAACAAGATGTCTCCTTTTTTAGCTTACTTCTAAACATAAACCCAAAAGAGAATTCTGAAATTCAAGCTCTCCCTTCTTCATTGTAGCATTGGATATTTTGAACCTGTAAAGGGATTTGCTTTTCCAAGAACCTGGACTACCAGGTTATCAGGCTATGCATGTAATGTATAAAAAATCACTTGTTCAAATATCGGATTTTTTTACAAGACAGAATTTGATTAGGATTTTAAAAGTGTTTCTGGACTTCATAAAGATGTTTAGTTACCCTGAAGTGTTTTCAGTGTCACCAACCCCCTCGAGTCTCCTTAAAATGTCATTGAGAACAATTTATTCATGTTTTTCACAATTTGGCTTGCCCAGTCATGACGTCTAACTTTGGAAACACTTCCCAAACACTTTTTAAAAATTGGAGTCTGGCCTAAAAATAAAAACAAAAAGTTAAGCCATGGAGAAATGTGTATAATACTGTTTCAATAACTCTTTACACTCATTGGGTTGTAAATACATCTAAATCTCAACAAAGGCTCCTGAAACATGAATCCAATATAAGTGTGTATTTATACCTAAGTGATGTTTTAGTGCAGCCTCAAGCTGTTAGTGTAGCAGTGGTCTCATCTTTATTTTATTCCTGATGTAGCTGACCGGAATTTAGTTGTGGGACACAGAAAGGGCAGGAGTTGAGACATCCTGCAACTCGTCTGGTTAGATATGTTCCTAAACATGTTTTGATTGGATGACCTAATTGAGGGTTGTACTAAAGGCCCCTGGCTTCTGTCTCACTACTATCATAGGTGACTTAATGGGTCAACAGCATGGTCTGAACTGTCTATTCCCCGAGCAGACACAATTTTTCTCTGTCTAATTTCTCCAGCCTCCAGCTATTTACATAGGACCCTATAGATTTTTTTTTTTTGGTGTATGAACTCTAAAACTGTCCCTCAGCTATCATTCTGTTTGTAAGGTTCACTGATCCCAAATCCATTCAGTAGGAAGGCTGTTCTAGAGAACATTATGTGTGGAATTTTCTATAGGTACAAATGCATGCGACGCTCAGACATATAGGGCGTCAGGAAAAGCACATTTGCATATTTTTCCAGCCATATGGGAAACCATTTTGCATTTCAGATAACTGGTTGTGGATAACTGAACTCTAAACATGAATTTCAAATCGCAGATTGTGAAGGTTAAAATAATAATAAAGAAACATAATAAGAAATTATCTTTCCAAGCTCAAACATCCAGAGACTAGGTCTTCCTATTACCCAGATACAATTGTCAGACTTTGTAACAACAGATTCAAGACAGGATGAGCCTGATGATTACACATTAGTTATTATTATTATTCTCTACTATTATTTTAAATATTATATTGTATTGTGGTTATAATAGAAGATAATGTGCCATGGGAATGGAGCATCCCTGAAACTCATTAGAAATTAAATATATAGAATGGGAGTGTGAGAGATGAAATTGCTTTTCTGCCAGCCACTATAAATGGAATGGTGTATGACAGGGATGGAATAATGGGATGCTCTCAGCTCTGTCTGTGAATGAACATCTCCACTACCTGCTGAGGAATATAATCTCATACACAAGCACATACTCACACCAAGAGAGCAAATGCAAAACTGAGAAAGAAGAGTTGACTAGAATTCAAATTTTGACTTGGAAAAGATGACAAATCTCTGTACTAGTTATTTACCTTTGGGATCTCGGCATAAATCCAATCAGAGGTTCTAATTAAAGTGTATTTGATGGTCTCAGCTTAGTTCCTAATGATAGGAGTTCACACTATAAAACACATAAGAATTCACTACAGTCCTGCTCATCTGGAAATTTCTGCTCAGTGTGAGCAAGAGGAAGTTACTAAAGTGGATTCCAGCAAATATCCTGCATTTCAGGCAGGGAAGACCTTTCTGAGCAGTCAGAAAAGGGTCATCAATAGAGCATAAGGGATCAAAAACCAAAGTACTGCTCTAGAATTCACTAAAATGTAGAATAGTAAATGTACTTAGTAGTGATTTATTTTAAGACTCAAAGCATGGATGTAGAAGTTATGACATGTTCCAAGAAGAAATTTGCACAGTATTTCTTGGCCTTAAACTGTATATCTTGTCAAAATACAGATCACTTCAAACAGGATTTTCTGCCTACAGTTTGCTAAAAAAATTTTACTCAAACACATACACACTAGAAATATAACTTTTTTTTCATCCAAAAAGGTCATTTAGTGCTTTATGTCAAGATGGCCACTGGTTTTGTACAGATAATAAATAGTAAACTATTCACATCATACTAAATATGCTGATGAGAAACAGTATTTGCAAGTTCTAATGCCAGCCAGTAGAAAGACTTTGTAACTAGTGTATAGTGAAACACACCATTCATCACTCGGTGAAAAACAAACCAATATTTGGAGTTTTTTTCCCTGATCTAATGAACTCCTTTACTAAGACTCTTGCTGTAAAGTTTCCTGGAATGAAAGAGGCTCAAATAATGTGCTGTGCATTGAAACTTTGGGGTGTTTGTGCAAGGTGGCATGCTCCTTCTCCAGAGAAGTTTGTCACTGCTAATAACTTACATGCTTTGTTACTACTAATGGCTTTGGATGGAACAAAAGGGAACTGCCACCTCTACAAGGAGCATTTTGCCTTATCTTCACCAGTCCCATAGCACGTGTTTGCTTTTCTTTTGAGGGAGGCTTATCTAATCTTCCTGGAGAAGCAGAGAGAATGAATGGCGTCATTGGCCTCAAAGGCCTCAAAATAACAGACTAAAATTCCAAGGTTTAGGTTTAGTTTCCAGTTTAGGTGCAGATTATATACAGATCTGGCATTGCTGTGCCTCAGCTTTTTTTTTTTCCCCTTTTCTTTTTTTCTTACAGACTAATGATACTTGTTTATAAAGGAATATATATTCCAGAAAGGAGCACCAGGGAAACAACCCAACAAACACAACATAATAATCTTAATGTGAGTGATGCTGACAACATAGGGACAAGATACAAAGTATGAAGATGAAGAATCTTGAGCATAATGCAAAGCCTCCTACTGATGAACAATGATGACAAATTATGGTCAATAATTTTGTCTGAACTAATTACAAATTTGTAACATATTTACAACATTTGTAACATCTTAACACCACAGTGATGTGACTTCATGTATTGTTTCTGAAGACCAAGAAGGCACTGGGGTGGGTTTTAAAAAGCAAATCATCCCTCATTACTCTCAATTTCCAACCAACTGCCAGAACTCATGTGCTGAAATGGCAACAAAACCTCCTGGATATTCATTCAGGCACTTCATTTTCCCAGAAGAAAAGAAGCCCTTACTTTGTGCCAGGTGCATTTTCCTGCTTGGTGAGTGGTGCTACCTGCAGGATATCATCTTTCCAGCAGCAGCACTCACTTCCTAGTTGCTTATGGACACAGTTCAAGCTGTTGACAAGGTTTCCATATAGCTCCAGTCATACATCTTGGCAAAGGGAAAATTGAAGGGGAACATTCCTGATGCTAAAATAATTTTTCCTTTGTAGTCAAATTAATTCTATGACTTCAGAGCTCTAAAAATCACTTTCCCAAGACTCCTTCTTACGTCAAAAAGAATGGATATGTAATCATCAACAAAATAGGCTTTTGTGGGAAAATGTTGCTTTTTGAATTTTCAACACTTCCCCCCCCCCCCCAGTTTCAATTGATAAAACACTTCTGTTGTGGAGGTGACATTCATCTTAGAGTTGTGTTATTCTTTACTTAGGCAACAAGTTCTTTATGTTGTTTTAAACACGGTATTCTAAAATATAAACTTTAAAATGAAAACAAATCCCTTATTGTACAGATACTGTGGGAGAGGAAGGGAGGGAGGGGAGGGAAGGGGAAAGGAGGGGAGAAAAGAGAAGGCTCTAGGGTGACCTTATTGCAACCTGTCAGTATTTAAAGAGGACCTATAAGAAAGATGGGGACAAACATGTTAGTACGTCCTGTTGTGATAGGACAGGAGGTAATGGTTTTAAATTAAAGATTGTAAATTTATATAAGGAATGGGTTGCCCAGAGAGGTGATGGATGCCCCATTCCTAGGAGCATTCAAAGACAGGTTGGACAGGGCTGTGAGTAACCTGATGTAGTTGAACAAGTCCTTGCTCGTTTCAGGTACATTGGACTAGATGGCCTTTAAAGGGTCCCTTCCAACTCAAACCACTCAATAATTCTATGATTCTATGAGCTTCAATTAGTCTTTAAAGAACACCTTATTGCCCTCTCAATACATATATATGAATCAGACCCATATTTGCAAACTGCCTGCACTTCAAGAGATATAAATTGTGTCCATACAGTATGTGCCATTTAAAAATGGCTTGGCATTTTCAAAACATTATTTTGTCTAGCATTTGTGTTAACAAAAATAATATCTCAGTGCACTTAAGTCACAAACCATCTATCCAAAATGTCATCTAGATGGAAATAATAATGAAACAAAAAATGAGGCAACATTTCTTGTTGCATTATCCCACTGCCCTGGAGCAAGGCAGGGTCTGTTTCCCACTGCCTCCTGACCTCCAACTTACTCCATTGTTTTACAGCATTAACTTTCCAACTTGCATTTCTTTCTAATTGTTTGTGTTTGGTTTTTTTTTCAAAACACTCACTCTATTCTTACAAATCACCATTGACTACTTTTGCCCCAGCTTTTATATACATATCACTCCTCGCTCCTATTTCTTCCACAGACTTCAAGTATTTCTATGCATGGAATGTAAATTTTCCTCACCACACAAGTTTAGCTTCATCCAAGGCTGTTCAGAGACCTATAACTAAACAAATTAATATTATCCACTGTTCTTTTTCAAATGATGGTTGAGCACTGTCCACAGCCTGTTTAAACAGGAAGAACACCCAGCGGAGCTCATGCTATTCCACATACATGAAGTGGCCAATCTTCAGTTTCCCGTTTTGTGTTTCGTATCTGTTGTGAAAGCCTTCTAATAATATTGGAATACTTCAAAAATATCACAGCATAACAGGATTTTTTCTTCTGCAGATGAGAAAGAAAGGCTCATGGTGAGATTAAATAACTTTGGTAAGAGCCGCATAACCAAGTGAAAGTGTAGCTGGATTAGCAGACAGAGATTCTGGGTTCCAGCTCAGTGACTTACTTAAAAGACAATTGTTCCTGCATGTAATTTAAAAAAAAAAAAAGAAATCGAGATATTTCACTATTTTTTAATAATTTAAAACTTATATATCTTTTAAAATTTCATGAAACGCAGTTTAAAAAGAACCTCAGAAGAGTCTTTTCTATCTCGAGTCCAGTCAAATACTTTACTCAGAAGAATCTGAATTAAACATGACTCTATGGTTCCCTTTGCAACTGCATTCATTTTGAGCAAAGTCAAAAGTAAGCTTTGTTTTTCACATGTTGAGCAAAAGTTTCCAGTCAAACAATACCTCCCAATATAAAATATGTCTAATACAGAAATTTGAACCCTAATCCAATCTTCCTGAGCCACAAATTTATACAGCATGAGCTGTATAAGCTCTTATGTACACATCTAAACCCACTGTCTCTAAATTTCTCAGGCAAAGCCATGGCTTTTTATTCCATGCTCAGAATTAAAGGAATCCCTCATCTGTATCCGTCAGTTGAATAAAAGCATTAATTTAAGAGGTACGGGTATCAAAGCTAAAAAAAAACCTTCCTGGCTTTATTCCCAGTGCTATAAGTCCTCATGGAGGTGGGGAAAGCTGAGGGGTTTTGGTTTGGGTGAGGTTTTCTTCCTTTTGGGGACAAGAAGCCCATTTGTAGCATATGTCCTACATCTGGCAGCAGTGCGCTGATAAACACGTGTAGCAGCAGGAACCCAATTATCTCCGTTGCCCTTTTTAGAATTACTACGAGTTGTGTTCTTCTAGGTGGCGGAAATAGCACATGAAGGCAAAAGGCACTGTCTGAGAGTTTCCACAGCGCGTTTCCTGGCACAAATCCACAAATTACACGTGGTAACACTCTCCCAAAGAATCTTTTGCTACTTAAAGAGTGGTAGGGCCTGCATCGCATTTCAGCTGTACACCTTACAAACACTGTGTGTGATTATCAGTGCAGAGGAAGAGCACTGACAGGTAGAGAAAGCAGTTATGGCTGTTTAAAAACAAACTGTTAGTCGACCAAAAAAACCACCCTATTTATTCTGAAAGTGGATCTTTCTCATTTTTTTCCTCATTTTAGGTGCTTTTCAATTTTAGATCCTAGATCTGTCCTTCCCTGTTTCTAGGCCACTGAGACCACATTGCTCTGTGCTACACAGGAGCCACATCAGCATGCTCAGAAATTCAGAGCACTGAGGTCTTTGTCTTTTCTGTTCTTGTGTCTATATTTGTAAGACAGTATAAACAACAGCCTGTGAGTATTACAGAGACTCTGCTTCTGTGTTGGATAATTGGAAAAAATTGCATTTAAAATACAGAGAAATATAAAATTGCATGAATTTGATTAAACTGTATTCATGAATGAATTGTACTTTTGCACGCTTTCATCTAAACCATTTTTTATGTCTCCTCTCATTCAAAATGGTTAATTTATTGAGATTATTTTCCATTTATATTGGAGGGCTCATATATATTTATATTAATAAAAATAATTCAAAACAATAAAACTCCCTATTCCAGACAGTTACTATACAATTAGCAACTGGCTTTTCAGCTTAACAAGTGTTTTTCTCTGTATCATTGCCCTCTGTTTTGGATTGAGCCATGATAAGCCAGAACTATGTTGCTATATAAAATTACTCCCTCTAATGAGAAACTTACTATGAAAACAGCTAGATTATTTTTGTTAAATGTATGTCTATATTTCCTATTTACCTTCCTGCTCAGATGACTGAATTGTGTGAGCAGCATTAAAATTTTCCTCATACTTGAACTGGTATAAATGTGAAGTTAACATGTTGACTTCCTTGTCAGCATTTTAGTATATTTTCTTCAGCAGAAATAAACACAGGGAGGTCATCACTTATAACAGCTTTTCACTGACTGCTTCTGTGAGACCTGTAGAAAAATTAGGGAAGATGAGAATTGTTTTGAGCAAAAACATATTAATTGCCTTCATCCTTCTTTGTTTTGATCATCTTCCCATATCTCTTAATTTTGGAAGTCCATTTATGTTCACCATCAGGGGAGTTTGGGACAAAGGGAAGCATTTCTCCATGTAAGGACAGGAGGGAATGATCCAGGCAGTTTAGTTTTACTTTGAAAAGATAGAATAACTCAGTATTTGCCCTGGTCAGCCTAAAAGAATAATTTTTGAGTGATATCTAGATATATATTTTACCATCACTACTTAGAAAGTCCCAGCTGAAGCCACAATCAAAAATCATTATTCCTGAATGTAGGAAGACTTGCACATACTGGTTTTCATACTAGAGTTCCACATCTGAGTGATTTCCAAGTTTGAAATGAGATGAAAACAGTTTTAGTTCAGTCAATCAGCATCATCAAACTAATACAGAAATAAGCACAATGCCATGGGCAGCAGCTAGTACTGGCTTTGTGGTGTTCTTCATGGAGGAAGTAACTATAATTACATTTATTTTAAAGGCAGTAAACCCAAGGATAGGTACCTAAATAACCCATCCTGTGACACTGCCAAGAGCAGCTGCTGGAGCTGAGATGAGGCTGTGAAACCACTCTGTCCCAGCCCCATTGCTCCTGGTCTGCAGTGCAGCTGCAAGCTTCCAGCCTTTGATCCAAAAGTCTATAAATATATGAATAATGGAAATGTGCATCTACTGGAGCTTAAAGTGACCATTGGTCTCTGGGGGAACATGGCAAAACCCACACATCACTGGAAAAAGCACGCTACATTTTCTCCCATACCTCCCAACATCTATGGCCTGGCAAAACCTGCCACTGGGCACCCCTTGTCTGGTGGTAAAAATCCCATATTTCATAAAGATGTTAATTCCTGTCAGCTAGCTTGGGTGTAGCCCGAATCTCCGGATTTTCTTTCAAGAAATCTTAATGAATGGTTCTGTCCTGCAGCCACTGCCCACAAGGGTGGTAATATTTTCAGGGAGACCATATAGGAGCTGCTCCTCCTTGAATTATAGTCATGGAATGGTTTAAGTTGGAAGGGACATTAAAGATCATCTCGATCCAGCCGCCCTGCCATGGGCAGGGATACCATTCACTACACCAGGCTGCTCAGGGCCCAATCCAACCTGACCTTGAACACTTCCAGAAATGGGGCATCCACAGCTTTGCTGGACAACCTGTTCCAGTGTCTCATCACCCTCACAGTAAAGGATTTTTTCCTCAATACCTAATGTAAACCTGCCCTCTTTCAGTTTAAAAATATTGCCCCTTGTCCTGTCACTATCTGCCTGTATAAAAAGTCCCTGTCCCTCCTTTTTATGAACCCCCTTCAGGTACTGACAAGCCACAGTGAGGTCTTCCCAAAGCCTTCCCTTCTCCAGGCTGCCCAACCCCAGAGATCACAGATTTTATCACAGGTAATCACAGATCTTATCTCCTTTTTTGCTTCTCTTTGTCCCTTTATGAAAGTTTAACTGCCTGTAAAGAACTTGCCAAAGGAGACAGAATTTTCTTAATTCCTTTAAGTGCACTTTTACTTGCCTATACTGTATGTTCACAAAAGTTTAGACTAGCACCACGAAGCATGAAAGCACCAGTGAAATACAGCAACTGTACTGGATTGGTGCCATTAGGGAAAGGAATAATATTTAAATGAAATTAGACAGAGATCTCAGGCACATAGAACATAAATATTTAATTTGGAATTCCACCAGGACACCAGGGCTAACACCTTCAACTTGGCACACGTACGATTTTTAAATGACCACAAATTTTATGAGGACCTCAGATTTCACCTCCCCTTTAAAGGGATTGGTTCCCTGGTGCAAAAATATGGTGAGAAGCCGATTCTTTATTAGTTCAGGTGGGAATTTGGCCTTTGGTTCTTATTTCATTAACATAACAGAATCACAATTCTCATGCATAGAATTCAGTGGTAAACAAAGTCTGTTCCTGAACGTTTTATTGAGAATCCATTGCAAGAACCAATTAAGCCAAACACATTTTACCTATGAAGTGAATTCAAAAGGAAATGACCCAAATCTCACAGAAGTTTATTGATTTTTGCAGGAAAAATAAAACAAATCTGCTTTTTTTTAAAAACTCTCCTCCAGAACTTAAAAAAAAAACCACAAAAAACTTCAAAGGGGAGAGAGTGAATTAATAGTTTGAATACAGTAAGCATCCTGTATAAGGGCTTCACTTGCTAATTAGAATTCATTTGTAGGTTTGGTTGGGGTTTTGTTGGGGTTTTTTTGGTAGAGAGAGATGAGGTCTGTCCTAAATTTTTTGGTGGGAATATTGCAATTAGTAGAAGTCAGAAGAAACCCAGTAGGTGCTGAGAAATCTCCCAGATACAGAGATCTTTAACACTGTGGCACCATATCAATTTAAGCACAGTGGGTTTTAGACAAATAATTTGCAAGTCTTGGCTGACCACCTTCAGTACTGCTGCAAAGACTAAGAAAGAGACATCATTTTTCAACCAGTAGTGTAATCTCTGTCAGCAAAAGTTTTGTAGGCACTAATACAAGAATTTTATGTGCATTCAGTATCTCATTTGTACAGTGAAATGAGGTAAGAGGTAAAATGTACACAATTAATTTTACAGTGTATGGTCTGCAAGTGGTTTTAGAGGGAAATTCACATTTTTCTCATAAAAGCTGGTTGGGAATATATCTTCCAATTAAGTGGCCTTTTTGAGTATTGAGAAAAGTTGAATATTTGAAGGGTTTCAAAAATCAGGAATGGCAAGATTTTCAACATGCCACATGTACATGCGTGAACATCAAAACTAAACAATTAACTAATAAATCCACATCCTCCTCTATTTATGGCCCTGATTAAAACTTGGAGCCAAGTCTTTCCCAGCAACATGAGATAAAAGTCATTTTTCTAGGGGGTACTTCCAGATCGTGATTTATAAACTATAAAAAGCATGATGTCATTTGGAAAATTCAACCGTATCCCAGCTAATGCAACTGTTCTGGTATGCAATGATAGCTGCAAGCACAAGCTCTTAACACATAATTTTTCTACAGGATTATGCAACTGAGATGACATAGGAAGTAATGATCTGAAGCTCATTTGCATATATTCCTAATTCCTCCCACAGCAGTTTTTGTGTACCACGATGCCAGAACACCAGATCCTGACCAAGCACATCCAGAGCAGCTCAATGCCAGGTTCAGGAGGAGGAGGAGAAGTCGCCCATGGCTGCACCAGACTTGCACAGTCCTCAAAAGAGGCGAGAGATTTGCTTTGCTTATTTGTACTTCCTCTCTCCTTACCCCACATATCCCCAAACATCTCCTGATCTACTTCATCTGTCTCTACACCTGAATTCCGAAGATATTTTTCAGAAGCTGTAAAAGGTGATCACCAGAGTTATTGGGTTAAAGCAACTATGAAGAACTCAGGAATACACAGCATGTGTTTTTCAACACAATTTTTCTCTGTTTAGTCGTAATATGAATAATTAATTATTTCATTACCTCTTGATATATTGATTAAGCAAATTACTGAGAAGAGCTGTAGAAGACCAGCCAGAAAAGAGAGGATAGATAGATGATATATTTTCTAACATTCTGTTGACTTCTTTTTCTCCTCTCAAAGTGGTGACCAGTGTCTGGTGAACATGAAAATATATAGTGAAGGCTGGGGTAAAAAAATACCACAACAATGAACAGATTCCAGTAGCTCAATTTGAAAAGCATTGCACATTTAATGGCTATATGCACATTATCATTAGAGTATAATGAGTAACTTACCTGGCATAGAAATCTGACTGAATTAGCCACAGCCAGTGAGACTCAGGGACAAAAGTCACTAACTTAAATATGACAAGAATTGTGTTCTGTCTGTGTAGAACAGGTGGCAAAACAGGGTCACCCTCTTTCTATAATCCTCCTTAAAACGTGATACTGATTAAGCAGATTTTTTTTTAATTTCACTGTAGCATACCTGATTCTTAAAATGAGACTTTAGCTCTTAGGGAAGTTGATGGCATATAATTTCCTCTCATTTAGACAGATTGCTGGAGAAGCATGCTAGCAATAAAGATAAGCTTTATTTATCATAATTATAGTGATTTGTTCTTTTAATTAATTTTCCAATTCACACTGATGTTTATATATTAAACAATTTACATTACTGCTTAGTGGAAGTAATATTGCTATTACTCTTATTAAAAAAAATGTGTCTCCATTTAGGGTATAAACATACACAATTGTGTAACACAATTTGGGAAATCTGCTTTGTGTACCATGGCAGAAATTAGCTCATCAAATATGTTGTATTTGGTGGAGACTAAAGGCCATTAGGAGCATCATGTCTCTTTGCCATCAATTTATCAAATTGTTGTCTGACTGGCATTTCCTGATTACACACTATCTTCTTTATGCATTTTTTTACACTTCAGTACCCGGCTCTGTCAGAAAATGACGGCATCTTTAAATTAACATCCATCCATCTTTAAATTACTTCCATTCGTAACTCCTTTAAGCCAGAGCCAAATTAAATTCCAAGGATCCTAGAAGGGGAACAGCTTATAAAGAAAGTGAGGATTAATGTTGTTTAAACGCACATTTTCTTAATATCTCAAAGTTCCCCTGCCAATCTTGCCGAGATGTTTACTGTTGTTCTGCCAAGTTGCTGACAATTGTGACTTTTAAATTGATTTCATTGTTAGAACAGTCGGATGAATGAAAATTAAATTTAGTTACTCTATAATCAGCATGACTATCAGAAATAATGGTGTCTCCTTTCCCTCAACATATACTCTGTACCATGCCTCAATTTATGGTGTCTGCAGGCAGGATGGGAATTTAACTCAGTTCATTCAGAAAGCAAGGCAGTGTTTAGCCCTGAAATGTGTGTAAATGTTTAGTCTGAAAAGCGTGTAAAAATTCAGTCTCTTTTGAGCACTGGGTTCAGTGCTTTGCTCAGGGAGGGGAAGCACCAGGGAAAACACCTTGAAAGTGCTGGGAAGAAGCCATGGGGCTTGCAGGGACAGCTGCCTAAGACAGGGCTATGGCAATCATCTTCCCTTCACAGGCCACCCCAGCATCTTCTTCTGCTTTTTTGGTTCTTTCTTTCGGTGAGTTGGCTGTCTGTCCTCCCCCCAAAATGTGGGCTGACAGTGCACTGCTGACTATCCTAACAACACCCAGAAATAAATGGAGTACAAACTCATGAGTGGCTCATGGTTCATGTGTGTCTCTTGCTTCCTCTCTGCAGTGAATGCAAACATATGTAGTTAACTTTTTAAATATCTTTCTACTGTTTAGGGATATCTTCCAAGTAATATCCTTGTGACCCTGCTAAATTGACTAACCATGCCAAAATTCTCTTTGATATTGATCACTTCCTCTGTTTTTAATACTTTATCTTCTCTCAATTTCTGAGTGATAGGAGTCTTCACAATATATCCTGCTCTGAAAAACCATTTAAATAGCTTTAAATAGACTTCACTGTTATCATGATCTTTCCCAGCCTCTCCTACTCTTTGCTCTTGCAAGATGTATTTATACTTTCTGTTCCACCTTCCCACTAAACAACGTTGCTCCATATGAAAGTTTTTTTAAATTTTGAAAATTGACATCAAGTTCAGTAGGGCTAAGATGTCATCAAAGGTTTTTTTTAGCATTAGAATCTAAGTTGTGGCAAAGACACCTGTCTGTAATAAACCCAACCTAACAGGGGTGAATCTTGATACCTTTCAAGTCCTGTCCTAAAGTATTTTACTTGGCTCAAAGATTATTTATATATATATATATAAATACATATACATACATACTTGAGACAATTTGGTGTCTGTTTTCTCTTTTCTCTGAGAAACTACATTGTGCTCTTATTTGCACACCCAAAATCAAATGGTTTTCACCTTGTCTTAAATTTGTTCTTCTCTGCAAAATAGAATATTTCAGGAATGGGTATTATTCAGTTTCTTCTGGCAAATTAGCAAACAAGAAATAGTGTTCTAAAGAGGCTTTTCATTTTGTTTAAGAATAACATTCTTCAGCTTTAAATTTTCTCTATTTCAACATAAAATCAGGGGTCAGGAAAACAATCCCTCAAAAATGCAGAATGCTAATTTTTTCATGAGGCATATCAAATAGCTAGCAACAACAAGCTGTTCTTTTCCTATATCAACCCCCTAAAGTGGAAAGAATAAGTACTCCTTCTCTTAGCAGAGTAAATTTCCTATTGTAAAAAAATGTGTTTTCATTTCTACCACAAATGAAAACTTTTATATTTTTCATTTTTTCTGTCACTTACAACACTTTAAAAAATATGATAACAATCCCATGCTGCTTGTAGAGTACAGAAAACATTGGGGATATTTCCAGTAGGTGAAAATAACATGTTTTATTCAACCACTTTGAAGACCTTGGGGTGTCATGCACAAAAAAATAGTGTTCTGTGTTAGTACCTGAGTGAGAGGAAGAACAAAATATAATGGAGTATTACCCTGAACATTGTTCAGCTAATTTTGCATCAGTATGTGTCTTATTTAAAAAGTAATAATGCCATCACCTCATGCTATTCAGAATTTAAAGAAAGAATATGTATTTGTATGCAGAGTGCTGGCTTCATAATCAACGGCCTCTTTTATTTAAACGGTGCTCGTTCACTTCTGAAACACCTTGGGCTGTCAGAATCTCTTGCTCTAAAATGCAATCAAGGCTCGTGCTTTTCAGGAGGGAAAAGAGAAGAATAACCAGACCCAGTTCCTTTGTTCCTAACCAGCCTTGGTTGCTAATCAATTTTTCTTGGCCTCCAAATGTGTAATTATGGTGTCGCTTTCAGACTGCAATAGAATACCAGGTTTACAGAGCACAGGGAGAGATAAACAAGTACTCACTGCAATTTGAAAGGTTTTGACCTTTAAAAGCTGTTAATCTACACGTGAATTACAATTAATCAATTAAAAGAGACTCAGTCTAGTACCAACATAATTAGATACAATTTTGCTGCTGAGTAAGCCATGATAACCCCATACAAATAGAGACAGAGTCCACTGCTTCCTCACATTTTCAAATATCCCAGCTCGGCAGCTTTAGCAAAACTATGTAGGTTTCCCAAGTGGGATTTTTATGGTTTTGGAAAGCAGAAGTGTTGACTGGTTAGACTGCATTCCAAGTTCAATAATATGGAATAGCATTTGGAAAACTTCTTGCTTCACACTACATATTGTCTTCAAATATTTCCCTGAGAAAAAAGGGAAGGAGGAAAATGTGATCCAAGGCCCTGCAGGAGTGGAAAGAAGTGATTGCTGATGACTTTTTTCTGGCATCTTAGGGGCCAAATTCAGAGATAAAACAGTAAACAAACCCCACATAATGTGTGTTGTATTTAACCACCATAGCTAATAGCCCTCAACCCAAACCCAAGGGGAATATGCAGTGATTAGAGACACCTGCAGGTTAATAATTGGAGGCATCTAAGCACAGAGGCAATTAATGTAGGAAAACTCTCCCGAGGTTGGAAAGGCAGCACTGCTTAAATAAATAAATAAATGAATATGTATGCATACATAAAGGGGAGTACTTTTAATTCCTCTGAATAGTCCATCTTTCTAGAGAGACTAATGACAAAGTCATCACTGAAGCATCCTTCAATGTTAGTAGTAGTCTTGTACCAGAAAAATGGCCAGAATAAAGATTTGGATCTGTTTTCAAAACTTTAGTAGCCTAAAAAGTTTCAAGTGTTCTGTTCAGATACATATTTTAGGATGGTTTGAAATTTAGTTTTGGTCCCCTGACTTTGAAGTGTGTCTGTAGAAACTTCCCATTAATTTCAGAGGCATTTTTATGCCTTGCACATGAAAAAAAAAAATCAGACATGGGAGAGACTACTGAAGGACAGTTTTACAAGACTGAATCCACAGATCTATGAATGATGTGAGATGTATCGCTTAGTGAACTTTGGTTTTAATATATAATGTTAACATAGTTGGCATTTTAAGAAATTACAGGTAAGCCAGAAGAGACAATATTTTTTCCTGGACATTTTCAATCTTTGAGGTAAAATTTCTCCCCCAAGTGTGTGTGATGCAACTAATATTTCACTATTCATTTTCTCTTCAAAGCCTACTGCTAAAGTAGATGTTTCAAGGGTAAGTAGCAAAGGCTAATGTATTCCTCAGCAAAATGGAAAAATGATAAAGTGAAAAAACACATTAAAGGACATTAAAGAATAACTCTGACCATGTGACCTGGTCATAAAGAAAAGCATTTTCAGAGAAAGAAATCAAAAACATACAAGGGCATGAATTATTTATAGGCACAAGGTCCCCGGGAAGCATACAAAATTTGCCCTCAAATAATTCAGTTTAAGAACTATTCCTGTTGCTTTTCCATGACTTCTAAAGAATAAATAACTTGCTGCAATCTTCCTACATTTTCCTCAGCTGATTTTAGCGTGAAAACAGACATCCAAGTTATCTAATACTTCCCCAAGATTCTGGTCAAAAAAAGACTTTGTAGAATCCATAAATATTTGGGTCTGAGGGAGGAGCCTGAATTAATAAGAGAAAAATATTAAGATTAAAAAAAAAAACAAAACAGCCTCACAACTAATCAAAACCAAACCAAATCACAACAAACCAATGACTCCTCCTGCCAACTCGGGGCACTTTTCCCACCCTCTCTTGTTGGTGGAAAGGGGTGAGGAAACCTCCTTCTCATCTTTCCCTCTCCACATGCAGCCTTAGGGGCAGAAAGGCACACCAACTACTCTGCCCACACGCTGGCCAGTACGCTCCAAAATAAATCAGAATATAGGCACAGACCAGATGTCTGTACAAGGAACACACTTTTCCAGAGCAGTAAAAAGCCCTGCCAAGTTATGTCTCCCTGAACTGCCAGGCCATGTACAGCCACATATATCTTACAAAACATGCCCCACCAACGCGCATTCTCCCAAAGTCACGTATATTTTCTTGATTAAGATTAAAATCAATTGAATTAGAAACATAATCTGAAATACTGAAAGAAGGGAGAAGACTTGCTTCCAGCTTTCAATTTAATCCCGTTAACTGACAGTAAACCTATCCCAGCTTTGTTGCACTAAATTTCCAGAACATTTTACCTAGCACTTTCAAACATAACAACATGATCAAATTTAATCAGGACGTGGCAGAAAAGTCTTTCTGAGGGGAAGCACAAGTCACGTTTTTTCAAAAAACTTGCTCATTTTTGTTCTATATTGTCAGATTAAGTGGGCCACGCTGAATTTAAAGACGATAAGCTGTTATTACATTGTGTTCCAAAATCTTCAGAGAAATACCAGAGATAATTGCCTTTAATGTTAATTTAATAAGCAACATTCTTGTGTGCAATGTATCTGCATTGTGTATTCAGGAGTGGAATTACTAATTCTGGTAGTAATTTTTGTGTTTACAGAAAGCCAAAACTTAAGTAGCATAATTTATGTACAAATGTCCCCTAGTGTAAGCATTTTCCCTGTAAAAATAAGTTATAAACAAAGAGAAAAAAGACACATTAATTGACCCAGACACACGTGAGATGTGTAACAGAAATGGCACTTAAGGCCTGTCTGTATTTTCTGAAACGTTCTCTTCTCACATTTCCTCTACAAATTCCTTCCTAGTCCTTATTTGTAAACAATATAGTTCTAATTTACAATATTTAGCAGAGAGAGAAGCAATAGTTAAAAAAGAAAATAAAAAACGACACCACTTACTTGCTCTCTGGTCTATAAACTTTAAGGATTTACACAGCTAAATGAAATCCTCACCGAGATGTAGATGCTACTGAGAAAGTAAAACACTACAGATATATTCCTACCTAATAAAATTGTATGAATAATATGAATCAGAAGGTAGGAATAATGATCTCCTGAACCCAAAAATCTGAATTGTGTTAGGGCCATGAGGCTGGGGCAGGCTAACCAAGGCCGATGGCCTGCGTAAGTGCTTTCACATGCCTTCTGCCTTGCCAAAGGGATTGAAGGATAGAAAATGACGTGGTGACATTTTTTGGGGGTGGGATTTGCTCTCCTACCACTCTCAGGAATGATGGATGAGTACAGACCACAGCAGAGATTTTTCCACTCAGCTGAACTCTACCATTTGGCTTTGTTTAAAAACACAAAAGAGCTGCGTTGGTACAAATAATTCGGTGCAGTGGTGGAACTGTGAAGTCTTCCACCAAATGCTTTTCTACGTTTATTTTCCTGAAAAATTTAGTATCCAAGTTCTTTATTTCCAACTCTCTTACAATTCTAACCTCATGAGAAGTTGAGTTACAGCTGACAAGGGGAGACTAACTGGTTTGTCCAGGGTGAAATACACAGAGCAAGATTTGAATGAGGTATTAGTCCTCAGCCCAAGGTAGCACTGTATTGCCAGGATTTTCTCTAATATGGGGATAAATGTAACAGAGAAATATTAAAAATGTAAGAGGGATCTGGATGCTTTGTCAAAGAAAACCTCTAAGGAGTTTCTCATCTAAGTGAATATGATTTTGGGAATAGTTCATAATCCTCAAGACCTCTCCCAAGACCATGAAAACTGGTTTTCATGTTACCAATGGAATATTGTTTCATGCAGTTTAGGCATTACATGAAAGCTGGGCTAATTTATGTGACCTGAGAGATTTAAAGACAAATGCTTTTTCAAGAATTCTCACTGTCATGACCACCAGTATTAGCTGAATTATACATCGATCTCAGACTCTGCCCTAAGTATTTTTCAGTAATGTACTATTGCAGAGGAAACAGTAAACCAAATCCCTCTTCCTCTCTACAAAGGATATACAGACACCTCCTTTAGTGTTTTTATGTGCCTTTGTCCTACATCAAGTCCAGCTTCAACAAATAAACAAAATTAACAAATTCGGTGAGCAATCCCAACATTATTAAACATTTAACAATACAGTTTCAATAACTGTAACCTATTTTTGCCAAGAATGGGCAATCTGTAAAGAGATTATAAACTTGAAAGAATAGAATACTTACTCTTAATAACAAGATCTGGAGTTGGAGCTTTAAAATTAAAGTTTATTGAGCCCTAGAAACTGAGGTTGGCAAGGAAAATAACTTTAGAGTACAAATATCTGCTCGGATAACCCATATATTTCCCAATAAAGCAGCATCATAGGTCTCTAGAGAGGGCATCCAAATTATAAAGTAAGCTTTATTGCACATTTTCTCTTCCAACTTTGAAAACTACGGGAAGATTCAGTAAAGTAAAAACACATAGCTCTTTATTGTAACTAAACAGCACCCTTTTGCTTCAAACCTAAATATTCAGTAACTTCGAGCAAGTCTTTAAGAAAAGTAAAATATTTATAAGGTGTTTTTCATCATCCTGGGAGACATGAATTTAATCACAGCAGAGGTTTAATATTTATGAAGTGCCCCATCACCCATGGATATCAACAAGTGTTTGTAGCCCTTGATGTGGGCTGGAAGAGAACTTTGTCTAGTGCTGCACTCCTGTAAACAGTTCTGGATCACAGAATATCCTGACTTGGAAGGGACCCACCAGGATCATTAAAATCCAGTTCCTGGCACGGCACAGGACAACCCCAAAAATCACACCAAAGGCCTGAGAGAGTCGTTCAAACACTTCTTGAACTGCCAGCAACAGTATGTATTCTGAACATTGAGAGCATTACCATATTGGGGCCATAAAAAGAATGGGTAGATTTATGGCATGAATTTAGTCTAGGGTATTATTTACAGGGAGTTCTCAGAGCAGAAGGTTTGGTTATTCATACACATGTGAATCAATCTGGGCACTAATTTTCCAAGATACCTGCTAATCTGCATCTGCAACCTGCAGACAAAAAAAAAAACAACCAAGCTTATTTTACTTTGTGGGATGCTGATAGGGATGCAATGCCCATGATAAAAATATAAAGCTCCCGTTGCAATCTTGCTATGTTGAATGAAAGATTGAAACTCAGTTCTTAAACAATTAACTTTCCAATGTGTAATGCGTGGCTGGGTTGTGGACTTATCTTTTTATTATGCTTATCCTCTTTTGTAGACATTTCTGGCTTGTGAAAATTTTCAGTTAGTTCTTCTTATATTTAAAATTAAGATCATTTTGAAACAGTTTTTTTTAAAAAACTCATGGTCATAATTTTGGAAGCCAACACATGTATCTTAAGTGCAACAAAACTGCATATTTTTATATGGAAATTTACCTTTTATGTACCCATCATGCCTCACCAAGAAGTTGAATCTCATGTCCAGCTTTGCAATAAGAACAAATCTCTTCTGTGTATCCATTTTTCTGTAATAAATATGACCAGGCTGAGGTTCCTATAGTCATTATACCTTTGTCTTACTAGTTTCTTTAGATGAAACATTTCAAAATTCTTTTCTCTCTGTTTTCAAATTCCAAGCTATTGTCAAATTATATTCTTTATATATGAAACATCTGTAAAATCACCTTTATTTTAGTTTTGTGCAGATTACTTGCCAAATTAAAAGAAAATATTGTTGAGATTTTAAAAAAAGTAATATATGTAAACATAACATTTTTTATATTTTTTATAGGTATCAGCCCTGGGAGTAGCTTTGTGTTTTAGAGGAGTACTTAGCACTCCTGTCAGAATACACAGATATTTCTTAGACTTTAGCTAATCAGTTTTGTGAAAAACATGCATCTACTTTCACATGTTGTGATGGAAAATGACTGTCAGATATCTTATGTCACTACTCACAAACATTTTCACTGGAAGAGATGATCACCACTGGGATAACAAAAGCAATTCCAAGCAATATACCTGACTAAATGTAATTAAGTAAACCAAGTTGAGCACCAAATATATATTGAAAAACTGTGTATGATCAATCTGTACAGCTAATTAAAACGGCAATATAATCCTCATAGACTGAAAGGTTTTCAATAAAATAAAAAATAAATGTATTTTGTGAGGTACGACTAAGATGAAATTCATCTTGGTACACACATGAATCTTTCATCAAGATTTCATCAATAAACTATACATTGTAAAGCCTTAAAAAAAATTTCAGTCCTGGGTTCATGCTATATAGTGTCTGCTCATTCAGGTTTTCAGTACTGGAAATATTTGCTGTTAGCTGGAACTTTAACTATACTATTCTCTTCTAATCCTGTCTCCTGTTACCATGATTTCCCAGGAGCACGTAGCACGTCCAGTCCTCTGGACCTGGATCCCTGTGCTGCTGTTTTCTAAGATTTATTTGCCATTTTTATCTTCATTAACCTAACATGCCAAAATTATAACTTCTTAAATGTACTTAATGGGAACTTGTAGAAACCAAAAGAGGTGATGGCTTGAAAAGAGAGGGAGAAGATAGGTAGTAAGCTTAAAGCTGATATAAACATAAAGAAACATAAAGAAGCCCATAGAGACACACACTGTTTCTCCAGAGCACAACACTTGACCCAGGAGATCAAAAAAAGAATCTTAAAGACTTAAGTCTGCTGACTTGTCACTGGCTGGGCTAATTAGATACAAAAACCAGACGAAACTGAAAAGATATTACTTGCAGGTAATGAAATTCATAATGATTATAATAAAGTGTTTAGTTTAATAAAATAATGTATCACATCAGCTCGTGGAACACCCCACCTGTCGCAGACCCAAACTCTAATTACAATATAAGCTTTTTGGCTATGAGGTAATTTATTATTAGTGTAGGTCAGAACATTTGAATGAGGCACTGGGATCTGAGTCTGGGAGGACCAGCAGACCTGCACAGCCTTGGCTGTTGCTGCTGAGTCCCACAGTGATGCTCAGAGTAGTTGCCTAAATTGCTGAACAGCTGCAGGGCTGGATAGTTAAGTGATTTCACAATTTGTTTATACTTGTGGTATAAAACATATTTGCCACAATCCTCTAGTCCAAAATGTTTTCCAGGTCCTTGGACTTAGCCCTAGACTATTAGAGATAGTCTAATTGAGAAACTATGAACAAAAGCTCACAGAAACTATCAAAGACCCTGCTGACCTTACTGATCTTTAGATAGGACTATGAGAGTACATCTGCTTTTGTTTAACATAAGACTGAAGTGTGATAAAGAGAGAGATATTACCTTTCACGTTCATTTTCTTGAAATCCAATATTATATTTTTTTTCTCTTTTAACCTTTAAAGCTTTTTGGCATATGATTACTTTAGTAAAGGCAGGCTGATGTAACACATATCCAAGCTGATGAAACTACTGGAAAACAAAGATCAAGAAAGGTGTCCTGGATACCATCAGAAAAAGAAAAGAACATTATTTCGGTGTTCATATTTTGGGTGGGGTAGAGGAGAGAAGCAAATTACTTAGTCTATTATGCCAAGAAAAATTTCCAGTAGCATTTTAGGTTAAACCAGGCAGTCTGCAAAGAACTAATGCTGAAACTCTACTCATTACCTCCCAGAATTTTAGTACCTTGAAGAAAGTCACGATGAGCATTTAAGGAAAAAACCAGGCCTGAACCTCAGATGAGGGACTCCATATGAACTATTTAAACCTGAAGATTGGGCTGAGTGCTTTAACATCTGCTTACATACCTTATGGGGGCATTTCATCACGGATAAATGTCCAGCAAATACATAACACAGTGTTCAGATATGTAAATGGATATGTACTGACTCAAGAGGAATAGAGCTACATGAAACTAGAAAAACACAGGGGCAGATTTTATCTGCATTCCATGCCTGGATCAGAGGCTACCTTGTGTCTACCCATTACATGGTACCGGAGCAGCTAAGATGAAGTGGGAGATAGTGAAGCACAGATTATTTTTTTTCTTTTAAAATAAATAATTTTATTCAAATGCATTTTTTTTTGATTGTTCAGTGGCAGTTTTTAATTCCTAGAGAATTCAGAGTGTTGGAGTGATGGATTAAAGGGAAGCAAAGAAAACACAGTACACTAAGGAACAAGTTATAAATGAGAAGTTGCTCTAGCTACATAATTGAGGTTAGTTAAGTCATCCTCTCTTGTAAAACCAGTAGGAAGGGCTGAGTGATTAACTCATTTGCTAAATGACTTAACTAGATCAGACTCTCAAGAAATTTATGGGATGAAGAGTAGTTGTTCAGACGTGCAGGTGCTACTACTCAGTTTCTGGAAATTATCCTCTTCTGGTAGCTATTTAATTCAGTCTGATTACATAAGCAAAATTCTGTTACTTTTCTTATACATGACTCATTTTCCAAAGTATACTGCTTTAAGGGTTATACTGCATGTGTGCCCCACCTATCTGCTGAATAGAAATAGGTTAAACCTGGAAAGGAGGTGTACCATACAGCTCAAAATAACTGTCTCAAAGACTCATTTTTGCAAATACTCAAAGCAGATAAATAAATAAATTTCATTTGAAAGATTATCGATATTTACAGCACAGTATTAATACCTCCTTGACTTCAATGAAAAAAAATCCACTGGATATTTGTTTTCCTAAAAGTTATCGTTCACTTTTTGATATTATGCAGTTCAAACAGCTAAAAAGTACTGCAATACAGTAACTGTAAAAGGTCAACCAAATGTACTCAAAGTAGCCATAATTGTGCTCAAATTAGACTTGTATTAGATCATCCAGGTCATCTTTCTGACAAAGCAGAGCTGTTTACTGCAGTTTGATTTCTCGTGATTTGTTCAACTTTTTAAAGGACAATATTGTTGGCTGAACTTTTCAGTAGGCAGTTATAGTTTGAAATATTGTTCTAGTTTAAAAATCACCATCGCTGCCTACCACTGAAAATTCACCTATAAAATCTAAACATTTCTCAGAAGGCTGGAGTAAAAAAGAGGAAGGCCCATCTTGTGCAGTCTGTTTTCTTACGTTCATCTTTTAGGCAACTTAAGGCTTCTCATTGCAAAAAGTGATATTGGGTTAAAAATGCTCTTTTCTTTTAGACTCAGATTCAAATACAACTGTTCCTAGAGTTGTCACAATTGTTAGAGCTTTCCCAAGGTTGGTTTCCAAAGATAATGCATAGACACTACAGGAAAGAGAGCAATCACTATTTCCACCGCTAGTGCAAAACAGTCTTACTTGATAATATTATAGTTGGACTTTTATTGTGTTGGGAAGCACAGTCTTTTCAAATTAACAGCCTCAGGAGGAGAGCACATCATGAATACATCTTCCTCTCACTGAAATCTGTTTCTTCACTAGGAAAAATTTGTGCATAAAACCAGGATGTAATTAAAATCAAACCTGTATTTATATGAACCTTGTTAAACATCTACAGAGTGTAATAGTGAACTGTCTGTGCCAAATTTATAACCCTACTACTTTGGAAAGAAAATCATTGACTATTAAATGGAAGAGAGTGTGGTGACTAATGGGGTTCATACTAAATCTGCACTGCTTGTTCTGGATGGTTGAAATCAAAAGAACACTTTTCACCACTTGAAGTCTGGATGTGCTTTGAAAACCCTAGACTTCCCTCTCTTTGATCCAATGAAATGAAGTGAAACATGTAGCCTCTAGGCAGTTTTTAGGTACTGAAAGATCAAATAGATGCTATTACAGAGCAATTTGCTTGGTGAAGCCTAACAGAACGGATCTGCTCAAAAGTTACTTTGTGCTTTGCGGACCACATAGAAGAGTAAAAAAAAGGAACAAAACCCAAATCATAGTACATTTGTAGTGTTGATTCAAATGTTACTGAAAAAATACATTCTTTACCAGCATTGGTAGGGTTCAAGATCCATACATAGGGCTAAGAAACTACTCTGGGATTAGCTTTGCATTGTGCATAATTCCACCTTGGGTTTGACTCAAAATGTCTGGTTGTTTTGGTTTTTTTTTAAAGCAATAGATCTATATAAATTTTCAATCAGCACAGAACTCTATGTTCAATCTATACTTTGGGTTGGTTAATAAACAAGTCCTGCCTTCTCTGCATGCATCCTTATGAATTAAATATTGTCATGGTTGTGATATCTCTCTTCTAATTTCTTTTTTGTCTCATCCCTAATTTTCTAGGGTTTTGCTGCTCTAGATGGATAATAAGTCAACAGGATTTTAGGATCCACAAACATTTCCTTGAATGAAGTGGCAGAATTCCAAATAGCTACACAAGAGAAAAACCCTAGAAATTTATTCATGCAAATATTTCCTCATCATACTTTCTTTGCCATGCTCTGCTTATTTTGCTACAGAAAAATGGAGTTAATATAAGACTAGGAATTATCCAATCAAGAGTGGCATCTTGTCTTTTCATATAAGCATTTGACATACGATGGCAGAGCTGCATTTGGAATTCACTGGAATTTGGCACTTTGTGCAAGTTTGAGTTGGAAATTAGAGTATTTTTCCCTGCTCACCTGCAGGCCTTTTTTTTTTCTCTATGTATAATAATTTGAATTGTTCTAAGAAATCACACTACTGTAGTTAGCACTGTCTTTCTTGCCTATGCCTCTTTAAATGTACAGTCCACCCTTGTTCTGCAGTGGGACAGTTTGTGTGGTTGTCACCAGTCAGTTCACTTCTCTAAGGTTTGCAGTGACCACTTTACTCCTGCTCTCTGCTCATTCCCTGCCTTTCCCCTAGTCCTGAGTAAAAACAACCAACCAAGGAGCACAGTGCAGGGAAATGTAATAACATCAGTATTATTTTCATGCTAAGAACTATGTTTTAGAAAGGACAAAATGGCTTCAAATCAAGTTTTACGTTGTGATGTAAAAAACATTAATTGGGTCTGTTGCTCCTGAAAAACTAATGGCTCCCATCTCAGAAGGTTAATGTGAGAGTCAATGCAATATGCTTTAATTCTATAGAAAGTACTAATAACTTAGGAGATATTCCATGAGTCTAAGGTTTTAACTGGGTCTACTAGAGAGAAAAAGGAGACAAAGAATCAGGTTTGAGACTCTCATAGGCTGCTTGGAAACACCCTGACTCAAACCTTTCTCTGGGTAAACTGGAACTCCTTTTGTTTCATTATTATTATTTAAAACCCCCTCCATTCTGCTGATGGTAAAAACCCAATTTAACAACAACAACAACAACAACAACAACAACAAACCCCTCTGCCAACAAACAAACCAATAAGGACCAGTCTGATTTCACAAAGATAACACACACCTCCAATTGCCTTAAAAAGCTGCATGGAACTAAACAAAGATCATATCCCCGCTAAAGTATCACCTTCCACCACAATCTATTCATGTGCCTCAGAAAAATCCTTCTGCAGAGAATGACTTTGTCACCAGCAGTCAGCACTCAGTTGGAAGCAAATTACATTTATTTGTGAATCTACCTTCAAACCTCGGAATCTATGTCACTCAGATAAACTGTTCCTAAAGATCTTGACTTTTCCTATGATTCTGGGCAGTAGTATATAAGCAGCAGCACTAGATACCTGACTGGCCAAAAAAGATTCATCAAATCAGATGCTGTTTCCACTAATCCTGTGTTTCCAGTAGTGGGCAGGCTAAGTATTCCCCATGCTAGGCATAAGCAGAATTATATGTTTTGCATCCATTCATAAACCTGTTTTTAAAAAACACATTGTTATTCTTCATCACTGACACCTAAAATCTAATGCATACACGTGTGTTCATATTTAAATTATATAAAACTGCTATTAAGCATTAACCCAGCGTCAGCTGGATTGATTTACCTCATTCTGGCACTGGAAGCTTTTAAATTCCATTTTCTTGTTTCATGAGTGTAGTTTTGATTTTACAGATTTAATTTTAGATCTCATTTTCAGCGATACCTAACTGACCCAGTAGCTATAATTCTGTTTTAAAACTGACTTAGCCTTCCAAACAGCTAATGAATAACATGAGTTTCATTTGCCAGCTGCCAGGTTCTTCAAGATGATGAGGACCTGACAGTGATACAGAAAGAAAACTTTTATTTTTTTTTTAAATTTCAAGCTTATTTAAAGCTAAGACAAATGTTGTTATTCATACTGTGATAAATTCAATAAATGACTCACAATCTCTAAATTACCTGTGACTGATAAATTCTGAGATTTGGCCTGTGAAAATTAATATTCAAGATATAAGTCACATCACACCTCTTTAGCTAGGGCTAGCACATCCTGTGACACAGTTGGAAGACTTCCTTGAAAAATACAACTGTAATTTGGATTGCATCAACTTCAGAGCAAAAATACTTTCATGGTTTTGCAATAATAACTCACAACTCACTACACTGCCAACCATTCCTACAGTGGAAGGTGTTGTTACTATTAAAAGGCTAATTTGTGCCCTTGGTCGATGATGTAAGTCCCATGGCCTGGGCTACACAATGTTTCCTCTGTGAGGGACTCAGACCACACTCAAACAGAATTAATTGCTTAAAAACTGTGTCTTTCACTCATGTGTGTCCAAGCATTCATTTTGATCTTATCTCTCCACAGATTAGTGGCAGTGCATATTTTTATGGTGATTTTACATGACTCCTTGAGGGAAAACAGCACTAGAATATTTTTCTTGCCTACCTTTACAGGAACTTAGTTTTTCATCCTAAATAACAGAAAGTATGGAAGCTTAGATTTCCAAAGACACCTACTGGAAGGTAGGTGTCCAAATATCATTGATTTCTATGGGATTTATATATACAACTTTTCCCTTGACTCCTAGCTTAAATCTGATCAGGAAAGTACAAACGGCATTAATGTGCAAACTATCCAGAGAGGATAGGCTGAAAAATTATTAAGATTCTTGCTTCCTTCTAAGTAAGCATAGATTAAAAGATTGGTACTTGGGGGGGGGGGGGGAATAAAAAAAATAATAAAAAAAATTAGACACTCTTTTCTTGCCATATATGACTGAGCTCATGGAGAGAACACTCACTGTTAAAAGCAAAAGCCAAATACTAGGTCAGGGCCACAACAAATTTGAAAGACAAAAAGGCCACTTCCTAAACACAGCAGCCAAAACAGGGGTTTATAAGGAGGTACTACAAGCCCTCACTTTTCTTCTGATGGCTAAATAACAAACCAGTAGAGAATAAAAAATAGTGAAATGATAATTGAGACAAACTGAATAGAAATATTTGACTGCCTCTCTTCTTCCATGTTATAGATAAACACGCAAATAGCTGGCAAGTATTGTGACTGAACAGTAGGAGCTTTTGGCTTTAAAAGGCCTTAGTTATTGGCCAAATTTAGAAAAAAATATGTGAGTAAAAGTTTGTAGCTCCCCTCTATCTTGTGATCAGGCATTTTATTTTTAAACTGCTTCATGTATGACTATATTCCAAATTAGTAGTTTGATGGTGCCAATTACATTAACTTACTCAGCAGTACAATGCTGAGGTATCAGTTAGGATACATTAGCAAATAAGAAGCATGTTGAAGTTTACTCTCCTACTAGAATCAAATAAAATGTCACAGTACTGCAATCAGACAGTTCAGATATGAATATTCATTGGCAACTGTTTGTGACAGATTTATGAATGCATTCACCTGCTGGTGGAAAAACATTAAGTTGCAAAATAAAGCTATTAAAGTAAGTGAAAAGAAAAAATAAAGGATATACACAGATGGATGATGATCTTGGAATTATGCAATTTTGAGGGAAAAGAATGGTTTTAATTTTCATATTATGAAAACATTTGTTTTATATATGCAGACTGTCAAGGTCTTAGCATTTAGCTCGCTGTCACCACACACAGCGTTCACCAAAGAGTATTGCTGGTTTCTGTGGAATGATGCTCCCAGATATCCCATCCCCACCTTGTGGCAGAAACACAGGCAGTGGTAATTCCTGGAGGATTTTGACTGCTATGCTGAATGCTATTTTCCTAAACTGTTTAAAAAAAACCCCAAAAACAAAGAGGAAATCTTCATTAAGAGAACGGAATTTTGTCGCCCAGGATAAAAGGTTTGATTACAAATATTCTAATAATAAAAATGCACAGCACTGCCAGAGCACTTTCAGCCTGAGGATCTGAAATTGCTTTTAATAAATTAAGTCTCGAGATTTTTAAGAGGAAAGCATTAGCCCCACTTTAGAGATGGGGAAAGGGATGAACACAAAGGATAACTGATTAGTTTAATTTAGAAACAAAACATAACACACAGGTTAGACACAAATAAACTAATTCAACATTTTATTGATGGATTAAATAATTTCTGTGAGTTAAAGCACTTCTTTAATGATTTATGCTGGAGAAGCATCATGATGTGAAGCTTGTTAAAAGGCATGTAAAAAAAGTATGTGCTTGCTTTGCCACTTGTATTGTGTGCAATACTTTGTTGTGCATTATCTGCATTGCTCTCTTAAGTTTTGAGAATTTGATTCCACAGCCCTCATTTAAATTTTTTTTGCAAACACAAGTGAAATATTCCAAAATTCACATTATTTTAATAAGCTAGTGGAGGCAGTTAGACAAGTATTTATATCAATATCTATAACATGCCCATCTGAGTGGATTTGTGTGATACTACCTGACAGAGCTTATAAAGATAAAATCAGAAGGACACAAAATAGAAGAAGAGATAAGGGATCATAACAACATAACATTAATGAAGCAACAAAGAGGAAGCTACTTAATGGGGAATAACCCAGCCCTACTGCAGTGTAAAGGTTTATTTGTCCCTGAAACAGAAATAAATAGAATAATACCAAATGAATTAATTTGAGCAAAAAGGAAATTCAAGTGGATATCTTAACAAGGATTGTGCTTGAGACTGCCATAGAAAGAAGGACCAGCAGTGAAGTAGGGATGAAAAGAATGCAAAATTCACAATAAATTTTCTCTGAGAATAAATTTGCAGAGAAGTTTTTTTCTTGCTTCAGATATTTATCTATATCTGTGGGTTAAAGGCGAGATGTCACTGCCTTTAAGAAGTCTAATTTATTAAGACATTTTAGTAGCTTTCTGGTCTTCTGTTCTCTAGGAGAGAAAAAATCCTCAAAGCTGTCAAAGGCAGTGAGGCCAGACAAGTTAACCTGCCTGGCTAACAGAGAGAGGATGGTGAAAGACAGTTCTTCTTGCCCTGAATGATCTATTTAACCCACTGGAAGAGAAAGATGACATTTGCTGGAAAGATGTACTCAAGAGGGACTAAAAAGGGACCAAAATGCGCTGCCCAGCTTTTAAACTGCGGAAACAACGTGGGATCTTGAGTAGTGTTCATACAAGCCAAATGTGGTGCAATCTTAAAATACTTTTTGCATTTTTTGGTACCCTGAAATCTGAGCTGTATCCTACAGCTCCACCTTCCATGAGGTGTTTTTTTTTTCCTAATCTCTTTTGGAGGCCATTTATGAATTCAGAGTCAACAACATCCTCCAGCAGTAATTTTCATATTTTAAGTAACACGAGTAAGAAAAGCACTTCTTTTTAAAATATGTTACTTGGTTATTTAACCAGGTGTTTGCAAGATCTTATGAGTAAAATCAGCATCTTGTTCTGCACTATTTCCCTACTGACCTTTTTAGGTGCTTTCTAGGAGGGACCCTTCCTCCCAGGCCGCTTCCCACTGAAGTCAGAGGGGCTTAACAATGCCTAATGAGTCCAGGAACACACACTAGTTTACAAGATTTTAAAACTACAAAAAATACAGACATCCTTCTAAAACCATACTTATCATTCTGAAGAAGCCAGAAATAATGTCTGTAATTATATTTTTCAGCTACGGAACTAGAAAATTCTTAGAAGAACTTGGATGCCTAAGCTCGGTCAAATACTGGTAAAGAACTTAAAGTCTGGATGATAATTCTTATTTCATTTGCCAGACCTTAATTTTATGTAAACATTTAAATAAATCTTACGGTGATATTATGAGAAATTCACTAAACTTGCTTTTGAAAGGTAAGATGAAACCAAAGCAGTCACAAAGTTTGTCCCCTTGAGAGATTAATTGGCAGAGGAAATTTGGGGTTTTTTTGTTTGTTTGTTTGTTTTTAAATTTTATTTCTGTAGGCACATTAACAAATCACTGTAGTAGAATTCTAGCTTATCCACATTCTCCATACTTGTTTCCTTCAGGCAATATAAACATAGGCTTTAAAAAGGAGAAAGAGAAATAAAAACAGTTGCTTCCTCTCTAATTAGGAATTAAGGTAGAGTAGGTATTACTTCCAACCAAAAATGTAAAGGAACACCATGGTAACCTGAAAAGAAAATTTATTCAGGGTGTGTAAGATGCATTTTTAATGCATTCTAAACATTCTCAACAGAGCACCATCATTAAAACTTCCTCACAGGCTGCATGAAGATCACTTTTTTAAAAAAAAAAGGTTTATGAATGATTGTCTTGCCATATTCTATGCTTTTCAGCTACAGATTGTTCCCTTTCACTCATTTATGCTGTCATGAAACCTGTTTTCCATTTTATTGAATTCAGTTTGACTGTATACTCCAATCCACTATAATTGAAAACATTTAGTCCCAGATGTTGTAATTTTTTTCCCCCTCCCAACAAAAGGCAGTTGTGGTAAATGCATTCATGTTCCTATTTTGTTTCTCCAAATGAACCATGTTAATGTTTTCTTTCTCCTTTCATGTTAATTTGAAGAAGGACAGGGGGATACTGCTTAATCCAGGTCGTGATCTCAGCTTTTGTCTTTGGAGTTTTAATCAAGAAACTATTGTACAGGGAAAATATTTTCTTGATTTCTTATAGGAGTTTTAAGCAATGTGTGTGGAAAAGAGTGACAAATATTTTAGCTTGCTTAAGAACAATAAAGAAATATCTGTTTTCAAAAAGGAAGGAAAAAAAAAGGTTTTCATTGGCTTTCATGACCGAAATTTAAATGCAAGGGCCTTTCCTGCAGTCATATTGTGGTTTTACATTAGTCATTGAGCTGCTTTTGTTATGATGTTTTGACCCTGAATGAGCATTAGTTTTCTACAGTTTTTAAATTGTACTTTGAGGGAAACCTCAGAGATTTCCACTATTTCATTCATGGAAAAAAGATTCTGGTAACCTGATCTGATTGTTGAATCTCAGTCATAACTAGGTACCCATTTCATATTTCCTTAGTAAGAACTTGACCCACATTATTTTTACTGTAATGCTTTTGTTCTTATGACTCCCATGTGAGAATGGTAAGCACTATTATATCTTAATTTTGTGAAAGGGAAACAGACCAAATTCTGATCCCATTATAATCACTGGCAATATTTTCATTGACTTTAGGTTCTTGTTCTAATTATCTTTCCCATTATTATTCAAGACTGTCAAAAAGCCAGAAATTAAACTCAGTTCTCACATTTCCCAGCATATGCCCAACACTCTCTAATAAAAACAATTAAATAAAAAACCCTAATATAATGATCTGTAGAATAATTTCTCACCGTATTACATTTATTAAGAGAGCAGAATTTATTAAAATAGACAATAGCTCTTAGCATGAAATGTGCTCTGTGTAAGTCATGGTGTAAAAACCTTGTACATTTGGGCCTTTTTGTTTAACAGAGCTAAATGAACTTCAAAACCATCTCTTTATCAAGACCTTTTTTTCTCTTAGCTCTCCCGCCTTTTCCCAAAATACACCAAACGTTCACTTGACAGGTTTAAAAAAGAAACAGGATATCATTCCTGACCCTTTTTTATTTCACAGCCAAAACACTATCATGCAGAGACACGTGGATAAAGTACTAGTATAGAACAATATGGTGTGTAATTACATCTATGCTGAATGTGCTCATTTTCTAAATAAACTACGTGATAACAGCTCTGACACATCTCATTAAAGGTCTATTTTCCATACCATTCACAGTCTAGATGATTTTCAGATGTATTATGCTATAGATGGATATATACACTAAAAAAACATGCTTGAAACATGGCTGATTCAAGAAATGATGGATCATTTGCCTCTCCCAAAATAAGTTAGTTGTCTGGTAATGAATAGCATTACAGACAAACAAACAAAATCATATTTATTTCTATTACTTAGAACAGTTTTGGTATGACAGCTATAACAACCCAGGAATTTCAAAGATAATATTCTCACCATTTTGTACAGCAGTTCCCAAAGTTTTGATACTTCAGTGAGCCATGATCTATATCATTGTTTTTCACCAGGTTCCCTCTTTCTTTTCATCATGGTGTGGTAAAAATAATCCCCAGTAAAAGTGAGCCCAATTGCTTGGCCCTGAACACACCCACACACACATAGAGAAGGGCAGAGAGTGGAGCCCATAAACTGTGCAAGGTCCACACCAAAGTCCAACATACTTAACCCAAACATTCCTTAACCCTATTCCCACGCTGAGGCAGCTGAGGGGGGATGGATGGGCGTGGTGCTCTTTTTTCATAAGCATATACCCAGTTTCCACCAAAAAACCCCCAAAACAAACAAACAAACAAACAAACCCAAAAAAGGATGGAAACTGGGTGAAAGGAAATCACCCAGCATTCAATACTTTGCACTGGAGAAGTGATTGCTAAAAAGGGAGAAGGCAATGAGTTTGGCTGAAAGCTGCTAAATATTTCAGCAAACAAACCAAATTGTGAATTGGCTTTTATAGAAGAAAATTAATATTGACAAAAGCAGTTTAATGTGCTGTTGAAAATGAGCAAGGTTATGTTTATTGAATTAAGACTGAGGAAAACTGTAAACAAAACAGAACACAGAATCTGTTGCAACTTAAGCACAGATAACAGCAGAAGTGTTGGATTTGGGTTTAGCATTCTGCTGAATCAAGGCCCACAGAACCCAGCTGAGCTACTGCTGAATAAGGTTCTCTAGCCACTATAAAACCCCATTATTCAGTAGACATATAACCTGTTTATTTATATATACTCTGAAAAATTATCAAAATTATGAAGATTTTAAAGCTGCAATCTATTTTCCACTTTTCTATTATTTTTTAAAAAATGTATCTTTTTTTTTTAATTCATGCTGTTTCCCAAACTCAAAAACAACGACCAAGGGCTCAAATGGAAAATCAATTCTAAAGCACATATCCCACCATCATGAGAACTCTAGACAAACTTGCCCTCATCCTTCCACTGACAGTAATAACTGTACCTCATGAGTTATCAGTTTCTCTGTCATGTATAAACATACAGATAGAGAGAGAAAGGAGAGATTAAATGTTTTTCTTCACCTGACTAAGGGGAATCAGTTCTAAAATGGGAGGTGAAGCTTGAGGCTGTTCAGAGAAAGTAGCAGAGGTGCTCTTTTGAGGAGGGTAGTAGAAATCAAAAGATGTAATTGTATTTTCACAGTCCTATTAGAGGTATACAAGTAGCAATAGCTTTTTGTTGCTACATTTGGTTAATGCTCGTGTGTATAAATAAAAATTAAAACAGAGCTACTATGTCTGCTCCTGCTTTAGATCAGGAAACTCAGTCATCTCATTCATGTAAGAATGATCTCAGGCTCTCAGAGTGTCAGTAAAACTTTGCATTTAAAATGAGGCTCAATGAGGAATCCCAAGTGAACGGAGACTAGTTGCCAAAAGGTACTTGATGGTACTTGAGAGAACTCAGGTCTTGTAGCCAGAAAACAGATGCTGTATAGAGAGCAGCTTCCTCATGCTGTTCTACGATTGTATTGATTCCGATTCAGATGAACAATTAAAGAGAAAGCAAGGATCAGTTATTAAAGTCATTTTTGGTCCTGACCTTCTGGTCTGAACTTTGGTTTGTACAGTGGCGACTTGGAAACCGAAACTTTCTGCTCAGGTGGACAGGAAAGCTTCTTGAACTGAGGGTGCTTTCTTTCACTGCCCTTCTTTCAGGTTATGACCCACCTCAAGTTCACCTCAGCAGGACCTGAGAATGGTCCAGATTTCAGGGCTTTCTTATTCCAGTGGCAAAACTACAGTCATAATTTCTGCCTGAACTGCCTGATTTAACAAAGAATGTATAATTTAGTGGGAAATCATCTTCTACTTCAAAAGACTTGATCTTAAAAATAGCTCTAGGCTCAAAGAATATTATATTTCAGCTCAACTGATTATCTGTATTAGAATAAGTAACCTAGTATGTACATTCTTCTCCAGCATTTTGTTAACCTTTGCAAATATTATTAATAGAGGGTTTAGCCCAAAAAATTTCATTCATAACCATTGAAAAAACTAATATTGGTAAAAGTATGATGGTCAGAAAATTATTCTGTATCTCTGAGATTTGTAAGCTGTCTCCTATCTCAGCGATGATCATTACAGACAGACTAAGTATACTATTTAGATCCGAAACAGCAAGTTTTTCTGATTGTGGTATAAAAATGGGATAACAAAGCCCTTATTTTAGTGGGCTGAAACATCTCCCTTCTTTCCTCTCTGTTCTGGGCACTTCTGTGCTTTCTTTCATCCAGGCCACATTGAGCCACTGCACACTGTGCTTGGGAGACAGGAGGAAATAACAGCTGGACTTTACCTCCTTAAGGAAAATATTGCTGCTGCTGGGCATTTTTTTTCTATCACATCAAATATTTACATTGGTTCAGCATAGCTGGACATCTTGGAAGACTGATGTTGCCTGACTGTTTCATATTTGTCACTCATATTGCTTTGATACATCTTGACTTTTGGCCTAATTTCATCCATGTACTGTTCTTTGTTTATTGTCTGTGTGCATCTGAAGTAAGTCTGGAGCATCTTGAGGTCATTAAAGAGTGTAAATCACACAGACAAATTTGCATGATGTGTCAGTAGGTATCTGGCATGCCCTCATGGCAAAAGGCTTGCTACAAAACTCTAACACTACCCACACTTTCTATAAGTTTACTTTTAAAAGTCAAAGCACACCACATTATTACAAGTTCCTGTGGTTGTATAGCTTTCAGAAAGTTCATAATGTATTTTATTAGTAATAAAATTGATCTGTACATAACCAAATATATAACAAGTCTATTTTAGGATTTTAACCTTATGATGTCACAGCAATAAGTGAAAAATTAATAAGCTTGTATCTTAGCTAAGTAAAATAAGTGCATTAAAGAACCACTTGCTCACATATTATTATATATATGAGACTCTATTATGGTTAAAGGAAAATTGAAAAGCAGAACTATCACTGAATAATGAGAACAGACTGACTACATCCTGTCTATCCAGCTTTAGCAGTTGATTTCAACTTTCTTTGTTTCCATGACATAGATGAAAATTTGTCTTCGTATTTTCTCGAAGGAAAAGCAAAATTATTCTCTAGCCAGTTTTCATTTATTCACAAAAAAATTCACATTCTCTCTCTCTCTCTCCATATATATATATATATATATATATATATAAAGAAGTTATTTTTTCCTCCCAAAGAAATCGACACTTTAAATCGAATTTACTTAGAAAAGAAGAAATTTTTTTGCAAGTTCAGAGCAACTTGAAAAGAATCAAGAGAGGAAAAAGGAAGTGACTTGTGCTGAATGATGACCTATTTCAGTACAGAAAAGAAGAAAGATTACAGTGAAGGCAAGACTGCATGCAGGGATATGTTGGTCATCAAGGAAAGTATTTGCAGATGGAGATAAAGCTGGGGAATATAAAGCATGGAGCAAAAGACTCCAGGGAAAATGTTCTAAATGAACATGTTCAGTGTCACTCTTATTTTTACAATAGTTAATCAGTGAACAATAAATACATAAGGAGTGAAGGGCATTATTCTCTTCCCAAGGGTAGTGAAAACATCTGAATATGGTACTATATACGCCTAGAAATTCCCAAAGTATCTACAGACAAGAGCAAACTGTCCTTTTGTGTCTTCTCCACAATCCAGCTGAATAAGTCTGACATTAATGTTTTATATTTTTCATTATAAGCATATGGTTCGCTTATATACTAGGGGTGAATATTTAATTATATCAATGGGAAGAAATAAAGTAAAATTTCCCTTTTTCTTGTAAGAGGCTTCACCCCCTATAACTTCCATGTCAGAGGTAAAAGAATTTTCATCACATAGCCCAGTTCAACCCTTACACAAAATCAGTATAACTTCTCTTGAGATTATGGTCAGTCCAAATATTTATCTGTTAAGCAAATGATTCCCTGACTTTCTTAAGTCAGAAACAGCACACAGCAATGTTTCCCTACTTGTTAGGGAGCACAGGAGGAAAAATGCTAAAACACTTATTCAGTCAAGAACAATGCATGAAGAGCAACCAAGTGGGTGTGGATACTTGCAGAGATTATAATACTGAATATACTTCTACTGAGGCAGGACAGTGTTGCAAATAAAATGCATTGTTGGCACTCATAAGGCCCAGGATCTACTCTTGCCTTTGGTGGGATCTCCCTGTCTCATGGTTTCTATCGTGTGAAATGGAGAATGCTGCAGAAATCCTGTATCTAGGAGAGGTCTAGCAGAGCACTGCTTACATCTGCTTGGAGCATCAGTCAACAACAATGGAGTTTGAACACATCTTTCTTTTTGTTCCATTTCCATCCAGCCTCTAAGTAATTAATTAAAATATATATTAACATGTTCTTCTAAGGAGGATACTATCTCACTTTTAAGTCAGCAGAGATATTGTACTACTGCTAAAAAAAACCTGTAAAATTGTTGTAGTAGCATAAATCTGAAATAAAAGCCTTTCTTTAATGTAAAACCATTATGTATCTTACATTACATAAATATCTTGCCTCCAACCGTGAAGTAATAAAAGAAATTAAATTCTTATAGCAATAACAAAGAAAATAATGAAAGTAGAAGATTAGAGATCGGTCATTACACTAAAAAACAGACATTCTGGAGAGCTGCTGGAAAGAGCTATGGGATTGATTGACTAGCTAGTTCTAAGAGTTACAGATTCTGCACAATTTCTCTAATGTTCAAGAGGAATGTGGCCAGACATCACAATGGCATATTTGGAAAGGTCAAGGGTCGCACAAACAAGCTGTTCAGAGCAATAGAAACCTTGATGCACCATGGTTCTCTCAGCTGCTGCCGCAGGATTAATTTGGAGGATTCAAGAGATTATCCACATACAGGAGCAGAACTGATATCTGCAGTCCAAGAATAACATTATTATATAAATAAATACTTGCAGTGTAACTGAGCTCGCTGCCAAAGGGATCACGCTGCTGTAAGGGTGATGGATTTCAACTGCTGCTTTGTTACCATGACACACCAAATACACAGCTTTCTATTTCTCAAAAAAAGTAATTTTCATTTTTCAAATAGTGTTCTGCCTGTTTCAGTTCTTTAAATTTATGGTATGCATTGGCTGTGCTCAGGGTGGCTCACGTGACACCACAGCACACAGGTCATGTTTCCTGACCAACTGGCTGCAAATGCACATCACGTTTGCTTGAGCCTGATCCTGCCTTCCACACGTACAGCACCAACCCCTGAGCCTGTGGCATGATTTACATGAGCAAAGATTGCCAGGCTGCTTCTCTCCTCCAGTTGGATCCCAACTGCTGCTGCTAAGGAGTGTAATGACACAATGGAGTCAGGAGGGATAACAACCTAAGATATAGGGGACAGGAGAAAGGACTGCTTTCATTTGTTCAAAAAATTAGTTGGAGATATTGAAGCTGCAGAAGGTAGGAGCTGGTAACTCTGTTGGGCTTTTTTAATCGCTGCTGTTTTCTACTGAGCAGGGAAAGCATGTGCCCAAAGTCCACTTGGAAACCTAAGGTTGCCATTTTCTAATGAATAGTGCCTTTCAGGGGCATATCCTGCACGTATAAATATAAAGGGTTCTACAGAAGAAAGGTATTTCTATACCTATAGTACCTATTGAGGGAACTAGTAGATGGTGCTCAGCACACCATGGAGCTGTACCAGGGCTATTTAGACCCAATGACACCTACCCTACACTGCAAACCATGGAATAGTTTGGGTTGGAAGGGACCTTCAAGATCATCAGCTTCCAATCCCCTGCTATGGGCAGGGAGACCTTCCACTAGACCAGGTTGCTCAGAGCCCCATCTAGGCTCGAACACTTGAAAACTTCTAGGGATGGTACATCCACAGCTTCCTCTGGGCAGCTTGTGCCAGTATAGAATTTCTTCTTAATATCTAATCTAAATCTCTCCTCTTTCAAAGTCCTTGTCCTATCACTGCATGCCCTTGTAAAACATCCCTCTCCATCCTCGTTGTAGCACTTTTTTAGGTACTGGAAGGCTGCAATAATGTCACCCCACAACCACCAACTCTGGCCAGTCCCAATGTCCACACAGGGCCCAAAAGTTACAGATCAGTGAAATGCTGCTGTCGGAAAGGATGGTTGAGGAGACCTCCTGGGATGGTCCGTTTTGTACTTTACAAGTGACACTTCTGGGTAGCTGTTTCCAAAATCTGTGGTAGCAAATGTTGCTATCGTTTACTTATTCATTGTGGTGGGTAAAGTGAAAAATCAGCCTTGGAAACATCAGCCATTTCCAGAAGGGTCCCACTAGGGTCAATCTAAATCGCACGAATAAATACCCACACTAATCTCTAAAAATACACTTTTCCCTGGGTGGTAAAGAGCAATATCTAGCGTTGCAAAAAGGTAAAAACTGTGGCAATAAATGTCTGAATAAATGCCATTTTCAACTCTAACTATCGTATGGAATTATCACTTTGAAGCTTTCAAAACAAACCCAGCAGCTGCAGGCCCAGATTTGCATTTAGCCTTTACAGCCCACCGCGGATGCGCCAAAACAACAAACTAGAATTGTTTAGGAAGCACAAATAATCCCCTAAGAACCAGAGGTTCCTGCAAGCTTGTTTTGTGCCTTCCTCCCGCTGGCTCTGCCCTGGCTGTGTGATGGTTTGCATCACCCTGGTGCGAGGAGGCTGGTAGGGACAATCACTGCTGTTGCAGTGCAGAGGGAACGTGCAGCAATTAGCTGCTCCTGCTTTGGCTGCACTTTGATGATGTGGCTCTTTTGATCTTCTTACCCATGCTCAGTCTTTTCTAGCAGATGTTAGAGTTGTATACCTTTGAAAAAAAATGCTCAATATCTTCTTTTTTTCTCCTCTGTAATCTCGCCATGAGCCAGCCTCGACAACACCCTTTGTGTTTGTGCAAAAATAAAGGTACATGAAATATGCTAATTAGCTTGGACTATTAATATGAATTTTATACTGTTACATTGTTAAGCCTCTTCACACCTAGTAAAAAGTATTAAATTTCTACAAAAAAAAAAGGGAATTAACAGAAATGGACATTTGCTACACCTCATTGTTATCTGCTGGTTCTAAACAAGTGCATTTTTGAATGAAAAAGCCACCTAGTAGCACTTCCAAATTTTTTCTAAGTTTTCATGTATCATCATATGATCAGCATCCCTAAGCATTATTGTTTTGCTTTTCAATGACTAGAGTTACTTCACAACAGTGACTCTAATGTTGAAAGGCAGGAAGTCAGAAACGGTGAAAATTCATGGTGTAGTGGTATCATTGCCTTCATGTAGGTTTTGAATGGGGGAAACAAAAAAATATTGCTGATACCATTTAAGAAACATGTATGGTTTCAATCTTAAGGGGGAAAGAACTGAATTTAAAACTAAGCAGGGCCCAGACTTGTCAGTCATACCTCATATGGTAGTTACATTTAAAAATTGTATTTCTGGGCATATAATAGCAACATCTATTTCTGAGCTCGAGGTATTATAAAAATAGATAACATTTGGATGAAAAGAGGAGCTTTGCCTGGAAACAGAAAAGGTACTCTTTGGTATTGAAAGTTAAGCCTGTGAGTGGATGAAGCAAAATAGTTATTTCCTATTTTAGATAGAAAATGCTGTCTCTAAGCCTTTCTCAACTTTATTTTATTGTGACTGAAACATATAATTAGACATCAAGTGCACAGATTATGTCTCTGTGCCATGAATAGATCTTTCAAACAATCATTTAAACTTTTATTTACATTTTTGTACTATGCTTCTAGTCTTATATTCAGACATAAAAGCCATCTATCTCAGTCTCAAATTCCATCATTTTCATTTCATGTGAATGATCAGTTTGATTAGTTGACCGAAGAATTTTGTGACAGTTCCTATGAAACACAATCTAAGCAAAGCACAGTGGCCCAGAGATCCAGACAGTACAGATGAAGGACAAGATGTGATTTTCTGATAGGAAAAAGATAGGCCACAGAATATGTGTCCTACACAGGTAAAGTACATACTTCTCGTATGTATTTTGAAATCTTATAACTAAGAAAGGTAGTGAGTTTAAAATAGAATCAAAAAAATAATTTCTAAAATGGTCGTAATTTAAAGAAGAAGAAAAAAAGCAATGTTAGAGTATCTCAAATCATGGTGCCTGAACCATGTATGGGAATAGCATAATTGTCTTAATAGCAGATTCAATTACTCCCTGTTGGACAAAAGTCATTCAGAGACAGTGTTAAAACTTCTGACACAAGAAAAGTCAAGGAAAAGATGGATTTTTTGAGGCAACTTTGAAGAACTGAAATACTCGCAGTAATAGGTGAAAATTCAATAAACATCCTGGGGACTTTAAAACATTACACACTTTAAAGAAGCTACTTGCATTTAAACTATGCTAGTATTTCCTATCTGATCATTAAAACTCACCACTTTCCTTTTCTCCTTTGTAGTCTTAAAACAAGCCTCTCAGTCTAGAGAAGAAATATGGTATCTTATTAAGTGGACAAAGTTTGATGGCATATAAGCAAAAGACCATTAGAACTATTAAATGTAAAAAAAATAACGTAACAAGTTACTGCAGTTTAAATGGTGACATTTTTCTCTCTAGGATGAAATTCAGATGACTTACATTTATATACCACAAAGGAAATGAAAAAGGAAATTTTAGGCTCAAAATAGAATTGATTGCTATGACAGAACTATCTGGTTTGTCCATGTTGTATGACATTTTTGAGCAGCAGCTTTACAAACTACCTTAATCAGCCAACACTATTTTAAGTGGAATCCTTCTGAAAAATGTAGATCAAATTGATATTATTAGGTTTTAATCATATACTTTGGTGGTTTTTTTCTGGTTTAAGTACTGTATTTCTTCAGTGAAGAAGTGATCTAAAATCTTTTGTTAATGTTTTCTTCCATGCAATTTCGTGAGTGAAAACTTTCTTAAAATTCTGGTTTTCACCATTTATATGTATTTCATATTAGAAGGCCATAGAAGACATTTTATATGTATTTCATATTAATAGGTCATAGAAGACAATGAAGACATATGATAATCTCTCTCTGAACAATAAACTCAAGCTAACTCCTAAGGTTCATAATGCAGTGAGTTGTTAATATAAAGGAACAGAAAATTTATAAAAGTCAGACTAAATGAACTTTAGATAACCAATTGTGTAACCACTGAGAAATCATTCACTCTGGGATGGCAGGACTCCCTTTCTACTACTAACCTTTACCTCATTTCCCAACCATTTTATACAGAAAACCATTTGTGAAAAGAAAGGATCCATGTGAAAATCCCTTTCTGTGTGTTTTTAGAATCTAAGTCTATAAACATGCAGAGCATATTTTACATGATGCCCACTTTCCATATCACTACCATGATATCCACTATTGCATGACACACACTCTAATGCTTATCTGTTCTGATTGCCTCAAGCACACATCTGACTATAAAAGGACACAAAAATATGTCAAAGGCCTGATTTATAGGTTTTAAAAGTCTTTAAAGCTTTTCAAGCTAGCATATTTTCTCCATAGCCTATGTGGCCTGGCTTTCCAGGCTAAAGCCAAGTAATACAGAATGAATATATAAAAGATCTGTGTATTCTGGGGAGCATCCTACATCCCAATGCATGAAACAGAAGTCCATCTCAAAAGATAAAGTTTTTTGTTTGATTTATGCAGAAGTAATCCAATTGCTACTTGCAGGTTCCACTTTTCTCCAAGAAACTGGTTAAATACAAATGAATACAGAATTTTTGATTAGACGTATTTATTAAAGGCTTCACATACTAGAATGAATGGGGTTTATTACATTTGTATCCTTTCCTGAACTTCTGGATTCATTTTCAATCACTGCAAGCCTATATAAAGGTTTTGATACAAACCAAGTGAAACACATAAAGTCAACATTACTGCAGACTCTACGTGTACATAATTAGGGGTTTTCTTTAATTGTATTTTAACTGAAGAGTAACTGTACCCCAAACTATTTTACTCTTTGCATTAGCTTTTGAGGATCAGGGCACTAATGGTTCTGGCTTCCTTAGAGCTAGATCAAATTTGACAAGTTACATTTTTCTCCCAAGTTCTTGAAACGGCTGAAGCAATCCTCATAATATTAGAGAAGTTACCAAGTTCACCAGAAGTCATTTTCACCTGGTTTAACAGGTTGAATAAGACTCATTGAGAAAGCAATCCAGTTCAGGGAAAAAAAACCTTGTTCTTTTGTTCACAGGTCACTTTCCTATTTGACTCTGTTGGGAAATGATTCACTATATCTACCCAACTGAGAAGCTGAGGCACAGTCTTTGTCACTGCTTCCTCTGCCACAGGTTTTTCCAGGTTTCATAAAATGATTTCACCTATTTCAGTAAGAATACATTTCCTTGTGTCATGCCAAGTGTATTATTCCAGCAAAGAGGTCTCAGGCAGCAGTACAACTTTCTAAAATTCCCTCATTTACTCCTCAGGAAATGTGCTTCTTTGTTCATTGCAACCTACACTTTTAGTTTCTCTCCCCTTTTGTATCCCATTCCTTATTTACCACTGTTGGGTACCTTCTCAATAAATACAAGAGTGTAAATGGAGAGGTTTGCCTTAATACCCACAATTATGATAAATTAAAGTTAGTTAAGAAGAAATTAAAGTATTTAATTCTGGAATTAGCTGGGTGCATTAGTAAAATTGATAAAATCAACTGCAACAAGTACATAACAAAAATACACTTCTGGATAAAACTCTCTCAGTGGAGCTTGTGCTGGCACTCTGCATGCGGCTGGATAATAATTTTTGGCTTTTTTTTTTTTTTAGGAAACCAGGAATGAAAGCCAAGATAATAACCTTCTTTTGAGGGTGACAGTTAATTTCCCAAAGGTGAACATGAAAATATTTTCAGTTAATATTTATACATACATACACGCACTACACATGAAGAAAATGAGGATAATTGCAGTAATCTCAGGGATGCACTAGGGATACTGAGTTAAAAACATTTCAGGAATCTCTAGAATACAAAACAACGAAAAAATAATCTGAGAAAAGAAGGGCAAAGGTTTGCAATTCTTGCAATGAGTAATTATAAGGACAATTAAGTATTAAACAAAAAAAGATGTATGATGATTTTTACTATACAAGACAGCAAGAGAATGAAGAGTAGATGCAATTTTGAATGTTATTTTCCTTATGATCACAAATACCCAAATGGAAAAAAAAGAAACCCATCAACACATAAAAAGCTCACACTTCAGGTGTGGCAGACAGGACGTAGTAGTTTATACACTGTTCCAAAACACAAAATAATTTTAGAAGTGTGCTTTCTCTTTGGCTATTCTCTTGACTTACCTATTTTCCTTTCTACCTTACACAAAAGGTAGCAAGGAAATACAACCTCGATTTCCTGTTTTCCAAATGAGGATACTGGTTCCCACCCCTCAAGAAGAGATGTGTTGCACAAATAATTATAGGCTGAGCTGCCACTGTAAGCTAGGAAGAGATAATTAAACTTATGGAAGCCTTGAAAGGATCAAACTCTGGATGCAAACAGGTCCAAGGTCTCTTGCAGCTTGTGCTGCCCATCAGACTGAACCAGCAGCCAAAAGGAATGAATGAATGAATGGATGTGGTGGGACCAAGGTGTTCTTCATTTTGGTGAACTTTGATTATGCAATGATAAGAATTATATAGAAATACATGAGAAATCTCGTTTAGAAACAAGTCATTGGCAATGGTGGATTCAAGCCTTTGACAGTGTTTCTAGACCCTTGATATACATACCTCCCTCGTTATATTCAAAGCCCATAAATCATGGTGAAAGGGAAAACAAAACAAAACAAAACAAAGGAAATTATCAATGTAATTTAGCAAGGCTAACAAACTTGTGATTGCCTGTGCTGTTATCTGGGAAAGGTCTGATGCCAGGACACTTGCTAGAAAACAGGCTTTTTTCCAGTGAGGTTGCATTTGAAGTCTGTCAAAAATCAAACAACACTCACAGTAGGTCTGGAGCATTTCTCTCATAAAAGATGCCTTTGACCTCTGCATGAGCTGGTATCTCCTGAGGAAGGGAAGTTCTGCAACTAAGTCAAACTAAGCTTAAGATAAACACTGGGCAGTGCAGCGATGGGAAAGGTATGAAATTTTTTGAATCGATCCACACACAAACACCTTTAGAGAGGGGCTTCAAGCCCTTTCATTAGATGCATTTGCTTCCCAGGCTTCAAAGAGGCACCTGTGACAGCTGCCACCACTCCTGCGTGCACTTGCAGCGAGGCTGGAACCCGAACACAGACAAAAATAGTAATTATAAGGGGAGAAAGGGAAGGAAAAGGCTCCCTTGTGATTAAACAAACAAAGCCTGAAAATGTAAGTTGTGTAGCTGGAGAAAAGAGGAGGAAGGGGATTGACATTATGATAATATTCAGCCACAGAAAACCTGGCTCTTTGACATTCTTAGACAAGGGAACTCAGTTATTGTGTAAGAAAACATTTTAGTTTTAAAAGTAAAATTTATATGACACAGATTGGATAGATACAAAGAAAATGGTGTGAAGACAACAGACCCTTGTCCATGATCACAGACTGGAAAGAGGAGACATAAAAAACCTCCCCCACATTACTTGCATAAATAATTCTGGCCATAGAAAACTAAAAAATAAACTGTGAGTAAAAGCTGTATTTTTAACAGCATGTTTAACACTCTTCTGGGCAAAAATTCTTTTAGAAATAAGGAAAAAAATTACTCTCTTTTTGGCCTTTTTGATTAGAAAAAAGATTTTGCCTACTGATTAAATGCCAATATTATACACCAGTAAAAAAAAAAAAAAAAAAAGACCATTTCATAAACAGTAGACTACAAAATAGCTTTTAAATATTGGAAGACTGATAAAAACTGTAGAAAGCTTCGCAGATATAATTTTGAGACTAAAGTCTTAAAATTTAAGTCTTTATACATGTTCTTGATCATAAATTACTGTATGAAAATAAAGAGGGAGATTATGAATCCCTGTATATTTTTTCTTTTTTTTTCTGTTACAGCAAAAGAAAATATGTATATCAATGCTATTTTCATATAGTTTTTCCTTTAAAGAAAGGATTTTGGAACTGTTTCCCTAAACCTCCTCTCCAGTTTTGACAGACATTTCAGGATACCAGAGATTGGATGAAGGACAACTACTTATGGGAGTATGGGTTAAAGCTGGAGAGGTCAGGGAGCACATTCAGACAAAATGGTATTGTCAAAGAACAATTTGTTTGAGAAAATGCCCTCAAATAACTATACATATATATAATATTCATAGTCAGATAGAAGTGCAAGTGAAAATGACATCAACTGATGGCATAAAAGTTATTCCAATTGGAAAAGATTAGCCAAATCAACATTTTAGGATGATTTTGGATGAGGATGTCCCACTCTTTCCCATTAAAGGCATTGGGATTGGGCATGGAAAGACAAAAGTAGGAAGAACGAAAAGGGAAATATTCAGTTTTCAGCGCTATTTGCTTCCATTCCTTCCCTTGTACACTGGCATAAGATACATTTACACAGTTCAGTGATAAAACTCCTGAGCTGATTTGGATCTTGTCTGAAAACCTGCTGTTTCACACACGTGTTTACCTTCAGTTTGAACGCATAAGGTGACTTGAATCCAGCAATGGTGCTTTCCTCATCTGTAACTAGTGCCTAGCATAAGTTCACGTCCACTTTCACATCCCACTTCATGTTCTGCATGAGCCTTGAGTCGTTGTGGACTCTTAAAACTGCTATTTTTTTAATGTTAGATTTTGACCTTACCTAACAGAACGACTGACATTTGCAGGCAAAGCGGGGGAGGCAGTAGGTTGGCAACACTAGATTGAATAAGTGTACAGCTATAATGCCATTTGCTTGTAAGAGAGGAAAGATTGCTGCTGGATTTCCCTGTTGCTCAGTTTCACCAAAAACACAAACCAATTATTTCTTTGGCTGGAGTGAAAACGATCACTCAGAGGCGAAAAGGTTTTTCGCATAATATCAAACACAACACCAGCAGAACAACACTGAAGGATGGATCCCCTCTGGGAGGCAAGTGAAAGAATGACATGAGTGCACCAGCTGCACATATTAATGAAAGAGTTGGGATGTCGTTCCTATTGCTCCCACTGAATTTCTCAAGTGTGCTGGGCAATGATTGCTCCAAAGCATTAATAACAGAATGGACTCAGACCTCAGTTGTCTTTGCTTGGTTTCTTGGTTTAGATGCAGATACACATCTTATGGCTGATGTCTACGTGTTTATTAATTTTACCTAAACCTCTACAAGGATATTCTTCATAAAAGGTGCTATTACAATAAATCATGCTATCCAAATAAAATATTCTAAACAATCCTGACTTATCCTGAGGTTACATGCTGTACAGAATGATGCTGACATTCCTTTAGCTGATATCATAATATTTTCAAATCTGTGAGAAGGAAGCAGAGACAAAAGATCTGTTGTCCAAGCAAAGACAGAGATCTGAGGCACTCACTGAGTTTAGGACTTGATAAGAAATATTTGTGGAAATAAGTGACAATCTTAGCAAACAGATCTTTGGATTGAGAATCTTCCTAATATTAGGCCATATCCTTTTATTTAAAAATTACTCTAGTGCTAAAAAAACCAAAGCAAACAAACAAACAAACAAAAAAACTCAAAACCAAAGCCAAAACCAACCAAACCAAACCAACCAAACCAAACCAACCAAACCAAACCAAACTAAAAAAACCCAAACCAAAACAAACAAAACAAAACAAAAAACCAAACCAAACCAAAACAAAAATGCCAGAAAGTAAGAAAAAAAACCTCAAAAAAATTGAAGAGTATCTCCCACAGGAAACATGGGTTTGTGTTTTTCATACATCCCGTTTCCTGCCTTGCAACCTATCAGCTCTAGGTTAAATTGCAAAAAACTGCCAGCAAAGAAAAATGAATCAGCAGCTGTGAAAAGTAGAGCAGGGAACCTGCCAGCCCAGAATCAAGGCCTCTAGAAAGCTCTGCACAGAGGAGAAAATAAATAAGTAAAGAGGGAGCGATTCCCCGTGGACTCTTGTGGACTTAAATTAAACAAAGCCTGTGTTTAAAATTATTCCAGAAGATGACCAATATAAACACTCCCCGCCTGAATCCAAGCAGACCTAGGGTAGAATTATAAGTCCAAATGCACAACATCTGGTTCATCGAGAAAAAGGATTCAGCTTCGGCGTTAACCATCATTTTCCAACTGCATACTGAATTTGCCTAAAACTCCGGGAATGCAATTATTTTGTATAAATGGTTCCTGCAGCTGGACACAAAACTATCTTTGAAACAATAACATAAAATGTTATTTATGTCCAATGACATAACTTGAGAAAGAAATTGCCTCCATAGTAAAAGGATGACCGGCAAATTAAGAAATGAAATTAAGTGAACAACAGCCACCAGGTATTTGTCAAGGATAAATTTTGCCAAACGCAATCCCTTTTCCTTTTATGACTCAATATTATGCTTTCCTTGGGGAAGAAGCAGTAAATGCCATATGCCTTGAGTTTAGCAAAGCAGTATCTTACATGCCCATCTCGTAAACAAGCTACAGAGCTTGGTCCAGAGGAAATCACTGTGAAACAGCTGCACAGCAGAACAAGTCTACAGAAAAAGGGGAAGTAGACCAGCTTTCTGGTAAAGATCTACTCAAGTGAGCAGTTCTCAAGGTTTCTTTTAAATTAGTAGAAACATTATTGAGCTGGGCTTCGGCTTCATCGAGTTCTACCCCAATCTCCCACCATTTGATATTTCACAGAAGACCAGAATGATAGAAAGGAAAACTGGTTTTAAGTTTACATCAGTTTGCAAGGGGTTAATAAGCTCTTTGAAAATCAGGCTCAAAATCCAAGAGACTGTTTATAATGCTTTTAGGATTTACAGCAGACAATATAAGAAGCAACATAGTTAAACTGAAGTGTGGTGAGCTTAAGGTAGGCAAAACATTTAAGGCAGAAAAACCTTTCTAATTGAAAGAACAGTCAAGCACCAGAATAAATTTCCCAGAGAAGTTTTCAAAAATGGATATTACAAACAGTCATGATTGTTTTAGGGTAAGGGAAGGACTAGAAACCTCCTTTCTCAAGAGGTCCTATTTTCTATGTATTCTAAAATAAAATTTCAAAATATTATTATTTCAAAATAGCCTTTGCATTATAATGATAGAAATAATCTAAGAATAAGAAATGGAAATGCTTGCTACATCATGATATATTTGAGTTTGATTCAGATAAGAGGGAAAGAGGTATGCCACTGTCTTTTATTCCATTGTCTCTGATCAGAAAACTGCATTTTTTGAGGATAATCTGCAAGGGTACATGGTTACTAACACGAACATATGTCATCTGCTCATAAAAGTGATTCTTACTGAAATTTCTTCCTCTGTTATGCCAAGAACCATTTGATTTGCAGATTACATAAACAACAATAAACTTGGAATACATTCCCCTGCACATCCTGCATTTGATTGTCAAAGAATTTACTTCTCTGACAAGATGTTTATGGAGTTCAGTGCAGAGAGAAATTATATTTTGCTTGCAAATATTAAATGACATGAATAATCACATGGAAACAAAACAATGCAAGCTTTGTAAAGAAATGTTTCTGGGCTGAAAGTTCAGTATTTGACTCACATATAATAATGAATGAATTCCTTGGTTTTTTAATGTATCTATCATTCAGTTCACTTATCAGCACACACACTGCAGTTGCTTTCATTATGTTACTCTTGGTAGAAAATGTGTATTTATTTTGTCTAGTATTGATATAAATCAACATAGACCTGAGAGCAATTTGTGAAATTCTTAAAAAGAAAAAAAAAAACATCCCTTTCACCAAAACTTCACGGGAACCAGTGAATACTCAACCCCATTTAAAGTTACAAAACTGGTAAAAATTTTTTATATTTCTCCCCAGCCTGCAAATAGAGCATAGAACTCTATGATGCAGAGTATTTGAGGCAAGATGGACACATTTATAAAACAGTGTTTGGATACCAAGCACCCGATCTATAGCACTCACAGTACGAATATAGAGTTTAAATCAAATTACATGCCCCAGGTCTTATACCAGCTTCTAACAGCCACAGGAAAAGACCAAACACATTTCACACCTGCTTGCTATGACAACCTCACCTATTTCTCTGAATTGTCCTTAACTGGGCTCTGCCCAAGCCAGGATGCCAGAGGGAGTGGGCAGCAGAGCTGCCCGGGGTCAGGGCTCCTGGTGCCAGTGGCCAGGGCTGGCTCTGCCCTTGGCTGCAGTTCCGGAGCAGAACCACTGCTCCAAGAGCAGGCAACGACTGTATGTGACAAATAAGCCCACAACACCTAAAGGAAAGTAGCTTATGCCAAACCCCTTGGTCTTGGAAGTCTAAAACTAACCACTGATATTTAATACTGCAAGTTTAAAAAAGAAAAATGAGCAGGTTAATGGTTTAAATTTTTTGGCTTGTTTTCTTAACCCCCCTCTGTTGCAATTAAAGGTATGCTATCTGTAAAAGAAAGGTAAACACACCCAATTAGCTCACAGCAGGTTTATAAAACATGATATCCTTCAAAAGGCTGACTGAAACCCACAATAAAAGAGGAAAAAATGTCTTAGCAAACATTTAGTTTCTTGTTCCTCCCCCACTGGGAAGAACCAATTTCTGGCAGAAACACTTGCTCCTGTACTCTGTTGCTATCTTCATCAATTGATTTGATATTTATGAAGAACCATCCTATTTGGATGCAGGTTGGTGCCCTGTCCTTGTGGTGATTTCAACACCCCTTTCTTTGCCTTACAGGAAATTGAGAAAAAAATCTAAAGAGAGTGGAACACATTTCAAAAAAAAAAGTAAAATAATGGATTTTGTTTCTTTTTCAGTACCATGAGTACTGTAACTCAAAAGAATTGTGACAGGAGAAATCAATAATTCATCAACAGCTGAAAGTGGTACATAGTGAAAAGGGCATGTGTACATAAAAGGGGAAATTTGTGTGCTCATAAAGAAAGTCTGAAAGGTAGATGGGTGGACTGCAGAAAAATTACTTTAGAGCCAGCAACTGAAACAGCTCTTTGATATCTGCTCTCTCACAGAAACCTTATATTCTCATTATTTTGCTACTTTTATTCCACCAATAAAATATACAGTGTGTAGTTTACTATCAATATTCAGGTCCTTTACAAAAAACACTATATGTGATAATTAAGGTTGATCTTGAGAGAATTAAAAATCTACAAAACAGAGTTTACAAAGCTTTGTGTTGTTAGAAACTAAGACTTCACAGTGAACAGAAGAGGAATTATTTTTGTATTCAGGGAGACATGACTCCAGACAAATTCACACTCCTAAAAATTCAACAAGATATTTCACAATCATCCATATGGTCGTTGTGCTAATGTCACTTCACAAGCTGGCTTATAGATCTCTTATGGTTATTAAAATGTGTTACTAAGCTCCTGAAATTGTGAAGACAAAAAGATCAGTTACTGAACTCAGTGCACTATGAAGGCACATAATTTTAATTCCTTACCCCAACTTTCTGATTCTCAACTTTGTCGTGTAACTTAAGCAAGCAAAAGATGCTACCTTACAGCTAGAAAAAAATAAGCTTGTGCCACATGGGAAGAGCTTTGTGTGGTCTCCTTCAATAAGGAAAACAGCCTTTCAAGTGTTCACTGATCTCAGAAGTGACAGGAATAAGAGGGAATGAAACAAAACCAATAGAAAAAGTGTTAAAAATAAGAAAGTAACAGAGCACTTTCAACTATGGAATGAAATGGAGGTTATGGCATGGCCGTTCCAGTGATTGAAAACATCAGCAGGTAAACCACATACTACCCCCAGTCCTACCATGGACTGTGAATTTATACACTGTGAAATAACAGCTCCCCTTCTCCCGTCCCAGGAACCCCATCTCACGGGTGAGAGGCAGAGTGTGTGTGCAAGCACAGCCCTAGGGATTAATGCAGCAACCTGAAAGGTTCAAGGTGATGTGAAATGTGTCTATCGCTCACCTGGCAGTAGCTGCTGCAAGACCCAACACCAATATATAGAATTTCTGTGTTATTTAGCCCTTACAAGGACTGCAAGGTGCTATTAAATTCCTAGATAATTAATCCACTGAATTATTTTAGATGGTAACAGAGAAAAGAAATCCAGAAGGCCGTAGCTTAAGTTGTGTCATTTCCAAATGAAAATGTTTTTAATAAGGAATGAGATTTTGAATTTTTTAAGGACGTTTACTGATAATTTACTCCAAAGCAAAACTCAAATGGCCAGCCTGCAATGCATCAGAGTAAGAATTCCATTCACTCATACCCTTTGGATTTCTCCAATCTGGGGCTGTGTTTTAAGCACCACCCTCTTGAACAATGCCTGCTACAAACTAATTAATATAGGATGCAAGTGTTCTGTGAGTTCTGTAAAATAATTTTTTTATACCCTGCAATGACTCCTCACAATTCTGATGCCAATTGGTTTGAGTGAACCAAAACGAGCACAGAGCCACACAATGGAACTCAAGTCTTCTAAGAGGATGTGTGCAAATGGGCAGCAATAACGAGGACAGAAGTGGATGGAAGAGTCAACAAAACACCATAAACATCAGAAATAAGCATCCTGAAGAACATTTCCATCATTCACCCTGGCAGCTTTGTCTTTTCGCTGCAGCAGCAGCTGAAAAACTAGGAGAAAGCACTGCCAGCTAGAGGAAGGTAATACTGCAGCTACATGAGATATGCTGCCATTAGAGTTCCCTGTTTTCTGGGATATTCACCCATTCTCCCCATCAGCATCAAGAGTTGTTGCCTTAGTGATACAACAGGACACTACACTGACAGTCTGATTGCACCACTCCTGCAACCTGACTGACGGCGGGGCAGGAGAGATAGAGTTAAAAATATGGTCACACACCATTGTATGGTTTTCAAAAGCCTCAGTTCTATTTGTTTCAAACAGAAATCAACAGCAAAACAAAGCTGAGGCAATGCAAGCATGACAGAAAGAATCTGAGAGGGAGGCAAGAAGATTTCAAAGGGTTTTAGACACAAGTGTTGTACAGATGTTCAGTAAATGAAACCACAAAGTCTAATCAAACAAACATTTTCAGGCAGTTTATAGTCACGGGAAGAAAGTGGAAGGAGATGGGAATTCTAGCTTTGATCATGAAGCTATTATCAAGGAAACTATTTTCAATTTCAGAGAAGATTTGGAAAGTGCTGTTTAGTAGATGTACCACCACCCTTCAGTGCCTCCACCCTTTGTGCAAAGGCAGGCTGTGGTGCACCCAGAACGAGGAGATCAGGCTTCACAACACTTTGGGTCTCACAAAGCGACTGCTTGGTTGACTTTGTTCCAACAGTACCCTAAAGCAGGTCTGAAGTCCAACATTCCCGGTGCCACTGTGGAAAACCAAAGTGCATGACCAGGAGAGCCTTTAAATGATTACCCAGAGGAGTGCCATCATATATTTCAGAATTTTCCTCTCAAAAGCCTTACAGAGAGAAAAAAAAATTATACAGACACACACACACACACACACAAAGACACTTAAATTCCATTGAATCAACCTCTGTCAGTTTGTAAGGTTGCTAACCAGTCTTAATTGATCAAAACCAGTATCTGTAAGGAAAGTGAAATGGTAAGTAGAATATTTTTCTCTTTTCTGGAATTCCATTCTTTTGCATTACATGTATAAGCTTTAAGTATATTTTTACCTAACACTCTTATTAAAAAAAAATTTAGTTTTCACTTGGTTTTCTATTTCTGAGTGGACTTGCATGACGTTTTTGTATACCACACCTAAGCAAAGTGAAACAACAACATAGTTGAAGTTCTTGAGCTAAACATCTAAACCATCTTTACAATACTGACTGTTCCACTTACATTTCCACAAAATTCTTGTATCTAAGTGATGCTGTGAGTTTGTAAATGCATTTTTTTTTAAATCAAAAGGTTGCTCAAATATTTCATCCAAGAATAGACATAAACTGATGCTGTTCTGGAGGCCTCCAAAGAATTGAGGACACTTGCTCTCTACAGTAACAAGAACTCTTGTCCTTTCTTCACAGAAATCCTAAGTAGGTCTGCAAGGACAGTCGCATCTTTCATGATACTAAAAATTGTAAACCCAATTGTTGAAACAATTAATTGTGTATTATATGTAGCTAAGCAGTGTTATAAGTCATCTGTTCCCTCCTAAGTAATCATGTAACGATGCCTTTTGCTATTTTCCAATAAATAACAGGCATTTAAAAACTGTCCTCTAAAAAGATTGTCTGAAATGGTTTTTCTGTCGATGTTAACAAGTGCAAAAACTGAGTCTCCTTTTGCTTAAGATGCAATGACATGCATCTTTGTTTCTGTGTTTGTGATACTCAGAAAGGTAATCTCAAATATGAACAAATGATATTCAAATAACTTTTTCTTTTTTGCTAAAGAATATAGACCGGAAAGTTCTACAGTGAAATTACACTAGCTCATAAAGCAGAACACAAACAATGGGGGATTGATTTAAATACTTATTTTGAAAGTTTTGAGATTTTTTTTTCATTTTAGAGAAAAGCCAAATTTAGTGCTGGCTCAGGAAATCTTCTATGCATATGAGTCATAACTATGCAGCTGATCAGTAAGAGAATCCCAAATGGAAAGGTGAACAAGAGTTCACACATTAGGTTTTTGCACACTAAGCACAAATAATTTCAGAAGAATATCTCTGGCTGAGGTTGTTTGCATCCCTTTTCTAACACTTCTCTTCTTAATGCCACACGTGCAGCCTCGAGATTGGAATCAGCTCTGGGACTCTAAATTGCTACTTCAAATGCTGGAAAATACTGAAAAGAACCCTGTGATTGCTTATGCCTAAAGGAGTATTTTAGTTTTCCTTGTCTAATCAACTTTTTCTGGCTTCTTAGTACACATAAGTTGCTTTTTCACTCTGACAGTTTGCAAGAATATTAACAAGAGGACAGGAATGTATGGCAGAAGTTCTTTGTAAGACTAGAAGAAATAAATTATCTTAACTTACATAGTTTGAGGAACACACGGTTGAAATGCAGCCCATATGCATGGTGATTATTTATAGGCATACAAATTATATTCAAAAAAGAGCCAGATGGCTTTAGCAACACATCTGCTGTCTTCAAGGCAGAACTTCTGAAGCAAACTTGGGACATTAACTCCTATTATAGAGCAGTCAAGAACCAGTAGGGCTACATTTACTTTGTAAGAACTGTATCTTCCTACACAGAAGTTGAATTTAATCTGAAGTCAGCATCAAAGACAGGCTGCAATATTTTGCATTTTAACAGGGTTATCATGCTGTTAGTAACTAAATGCAAGGCTTGGGAAGGTAGGTCACCACTAAGGCAGAAGCCAACCCTCACACATGCTAAGATAAGTGGTGGTTACATAAATCTTTATGTCAGCTTGCAGTTCTGTGTATTTTGCACTGATTTTCAGCGAAGTCACAATCCCTGAAAATCTTTCAAAATCACAGACATTCAGAGTACATGTTATTTTTCTTCTTTTACCTTAAGAGAAGGTTCTCTTTAAACAGACAATACCGAGAGGTGATTGAAAGACTTCTTAAACATAGAAATCAGAACCACGTGAGTATAAAATGCTGATTTATAGTGCCAACGGCGGGATGGGGGAGAAGTCGGACATCTGCTAACTATGTGCAAAATATGCATTTGAAAATGAGAAGACAAACTGGGAGAGAGCACTGGGAGCCTGCTTCTAATCCTCACCTGGACAGGTAAAACTTGGCACAAGTGCTTGAGTTTACACCTACTGCCTCCTGCAGTAGTGTGCTACTCTAAGTAGTACTATTACTCATTTTTATTTATATTCAGAATTTCAGAAACTTCTGCAGGAACAGTACTCCTCTCCTCCCCTGCTTATCCTACTTGTTATAAAAAGCAGCTTTAAAACAAACAAACAGAACATATTCTTAAAAAAGAAAAAAAAAAAAGAAAAAAAAAAGAAGCTAAATTTACCTCTTCTGCTAGAATGGATTCACTCCTTAGAGTGCAGCTTTGCCCAAGGCACTTTTGGATCCTGACTATTTTTCTAGCAACACAGACAAAACTGGAAGCTGGATCCACTGCACCATGTGGAAGCCCCAGTGCAGGCTTCCCCAGTTTCCAGCTTATGTCTTGCTAGAAGGGGTAGGAAGAATCTCTCTGTGCTCTGGTGCTGCTGTTGTTCTCAGCTGGAGAGCAGATGAGTGCAGTGGGAGCTGTGCATCCCTCATCAGCATGTGCTGGAGGAGATTCAACTGCATCAGCACCTCTTTCCTGGCATAGATAACTACAGCAGGACCCTGTTTTCCTGGCCTCTTGACCAGCCTACACTCTCCATACTCCTCCATCAACAGGGTGGCCAAAGTCTGGAATATACAGCAGGACCATGCTGCTCCTTTGTTCAGTGAGAACTTAACTCTCCTATAAGATAGAAATGCTCTGCAAATAAAATTCTAATGTTTCTAATTAGAAACATAAAGTTAAAGCATATGCAGATGTTTTTCCAAGTTTGAAAGTTTTCCTAAAATCTGAAAATTCTAGGTTTCAATGCATTCAATTACCTCCATTAGGTAAGATACTGTTCGTGGTATTTATGAGTACTCTGTTCCCCAAATTTTCAAAAGCTTCTGGAATGGTTTTTATTATTTTTATTATATCAGAATAAAACATTACCCTCTCTTTCCTTATGTATATAATTTAATTTTGTTAGACTGTCTAATCTCATCGAGGTTCCCAATCATCCTAAATAAGAATTTGCTATGAGAGGGAGTGAATTTGACCTCTTTGAAATGCTAATTGAATTCCTTATCTGTAAAGCCAATATTTGTGTTGTATAGCTCAGTGATGGAGAAAAAAAATAATCCATAAGCCTGATGAAATGATAAAATGCATTTGTTTAAGTCATTAAAATTAAACAGTGCTTATTCTAGGTTCTTATTTCAATTCACATGAGATCTGAAAAGAATACAAAACAAATGCTAGAGATCACAGGTCCCTGCAAAAATTCCACAGCAGTGCCCTTTCAGTCAAACAAAACCAACCCAAAACTTAGGTCTTCAACTCTTTCGTGCATATCATTCTCAACAATGACATCATCAGTGTGACTCAGACTGTTCCAAGCGAGCTACCCTGGCGGAACTTTGTCCTTTCAACCTCAGACATTGTCCTTTCACCATCAAAATGCTCTGTCACAAACACAGGCACACAAGGTAAGTTGTCTTCCTGCTGCTTTTGGAAAGGAGAAAGGCATTTTCATACCCCTGATAACAGTAATTCTGAAAGCTAACAGAAGTCCCAGGACTGCTGGGGTTTCTGTATATCAAGCCTCTTTCTCTGTGTAGGATGTTCCCTTTCTGGAGTAAGGGAACCACTGTGCTGGTACTGGCTGGCTGCTGCAGCTTCAGCTGTGCAGTGGTAATAGGGGAAGGGATTAACTTTGCTTAAACATCTGACTGTTTTTCCTTTGGGAGACTATGGAAACATGCCAGAAAGAGTGATTCTTTGGAGTAACACTTGTGCTAATCTCTAGACCTGCTTCCATCAACTGCATGTGCCAAGCCCCTTCATCCCTCTGGGAAAGGAGGTTCCACAGGGCTGATACTTCTCTTTTAACATGTAAGACTGGGCTTTAACAGTGTTGGCTTCTTCCACCGCCCATGAAAGCAAAGATAGGAATTCTGGGATTAGTTTGTTTTAAATCATTGGAGGCACATGCCAGAATTGCAGCTTTAAAGCCATTAGCAGGAGTTAGCAGTGCATAGTCTGCTCCTTTATATAACCACTGTTACAAATCACATGTGCTCAGCCGTTCCTTCACTTCCCATATGGGCAACACCTCACAGCTATATGGGGAAGAAGAAACACTGGCTGCTGTAGGCAAACTCTTTCTGGTTGGGCCAAACCACTTTGGGTACACACAAACCAATTTCTGCGTGACTTGCCTATGGTTAACTGCCAATGACGCAGTTAAAATGTAAAAACAATGTGCTTATTAAGGGGACAACTACAAAAAAGGTTATTTCCTCAGAAAATTACTAAGTGTTACATTTGGATGGTATAATATATATTTGGGGAAGGAATGAAGATGACTTGGATGCTTATTATGTTTCCTGTTCAAGAAATACCTAATAAATCGTGTGAGAGATTATTTTCCTGTGAAAATATTATATTAAATAGAAGTAAGTGGAAAATCTTGCTGTTAAAGCCATCTGTTTCCCTCCCTCATGCTTACAGAAACTGCACATGCCTGTGCCTGCATGAAAAGAAGAGAAGGGATTAGATACAGATAACTATTTGGAGCTAGAGGATTGATTGAGTTGAAATTAATTTTAGATGCAGTGAGATGGTGTCAGCCAGGACCAGATCTTTGCAAGTCACAGAGTGAACAGCACCATGTGTGGAAGAACATAAGTGAATTTTCTTCTTGACCTTAGGCTGAGGTTAGTGAACTCCTGATTGAAATCCCTTAAAAGATTTTTAACTGATGTAAATTCTAAATATGCAGGCAAATCTTTTTATGAAGTGATTATCGCTGTCAAAAAATGAAGTAGATGCACCATCAAAATACATACTTCAGGGGCTCAGTATTATTTGCAGAAGTAAATAATAAAAGTGATTGTAAAAGGCTGTATTTAATGACTATTTTAAACTAAGAAGGTCTTAGATAGAGGAGAATGACATGTAAGGTCACCTGCATCTATGCAAGATATTCAAATGCCAATGAGCAAAGAAACGTCTGTGACAATAATCATGAAAAGATTAAATGATGGGATTTTTAATGCATAGGTGTAAATTTACCACACGGCAACAAATCACACTGTATATGGGTGGGTTTTTTTGGACACAAATGTAGTAATTCCCTGGAGACATTAATTGTATAATCATTTAATTAATAGGGTGGAAGATAAGAAATGAGGGGAGGGGCAGGGAGAATAAACAGTTTTCTTGTTTCTCATTGTTATGAGAATTGAAAATTTTTAGCACAAAGATGTTTTGAAGTAAGAAGTAACCCTGATGTTTTACTACTTAAATTATCTTGAAATCTTCTATACAGATACTCAGTCTGGGCATAGAAAAATGAATAGATGTGCATAAATTGTCACACTAAAATTAAGATTCATTAAAAATCAGTATATTTCCCCTTAAAATAGAGACTCTACCCAATAATTCTTGCCATGGACAAGAGGAGTACCCTCTTATTTTAGAACAAGTGTTCACTGAGAGCTTCTGAGCTTCAGAAATTACTCCAGCTCAGGGGAAGGTTCTCATCTCAATGTTCACAGTCTACTCAAGTCTCCAGGTGAAATTTAGGTGTTATAAATGTCCTAATTTGTGAAGTATTCAATGAAGTAGCATAAATCCTGCTAGGCAAAACCACAGATATAAAACCCCACTTGACTTCAAGTCAGGTTAAACAAGGTAAAGGACAATATTTTGGATGTTGGTGTAATTTGAATAAGATGGATTACGGATGTGAGAGAGTTGGTGGAGAAGCACAGAGAGGGATGCTGAAGCAGAAGCTCTTCAGTCCCCCCCAGAGATAACACTGGAAGTTTTCTTACCTCCTGCTGAACATCTACCAGTCTGCTCCTACCCTGCACAAATTGGAAAAACTGTCCTTTTACATGTGGACAAATATAATTTTTATGTATTATCTTCCGACTGTTTAGTTTCCAGAATAGGCTTAATATTTCACACTCTCTTCTTCCTATATTTATTTTTGTTTCCATTGTTGTGAAATTTGTTGTGCATTTAAAAGTGTTAAAGATCACAAAATGTAACGTGTTTTGCTTTTGAAGACTTCATTAATAAAATAAGCACCAGATTAAAGCAGATCACATAACTGTTACTTCCTGAAATCTAACTTCTAGTTTTGTTTAACATCTACAATGCCACTTAAGCATCACCATCATATAAAATCTAATTAAATAATTCCAGAAGGCATAATATCACATGCAAAGAGCTCAAGATTGTGAGCAAGAATAATAATAGTGATCATAATTTGCCACTCCCAAAGACAGATTAAAGATCAGTAGTAACTGTTCAGTATTAAGAATTGAACTCATTTACAATACAGTTCTCCACTGAATACAAGCTATCATGCATAATAAGTTTACTGTCCTTTCATAAATATGTAAAGCTGATAAAATGTTGTGACAGTTTTATGCTTTCTTTCAGTTCTATTTAATAGCAGGCATTAAAAAAAAAAACAATGAAAAACTATCAATTTTAATAAGTTTTGGGGATTGTCCAAAGTGAGAGGAAGAAAAAGTAATAGTGATGTTCTTGGGAAAGAACTAAAGTCATTAAATGAACCAGATAAAAAATTTGCCTCAAATAAATTAAAAAGGCAAAATTCAGCTTGAAATTAATACTGAAGCTAAACAAAACCCCTGAGTGTTGCAACGTGGTTTTGTGCTGGAAGGCTGGTGGAATAGGGAAGTTGAATGTCTCTACAAACTCACAAACACACCCAATTATTTCTGCTACAAGTCCATGACCTGTGGATTTCAACGGGAGGTAGTTACCCATCCTTTAACATCCCAGACTCTAAGAGGGATGGATTTATTTTGCTCTGTCAGTTGTGGAGCCAAGTTTAAAGCCTCAGATCTCACTGCCTCCCAGTTTGGAAAGCTAACCATTAGTACCACACACTGTTATTACTTCCTTCTTTTCTTTACAATGAATGCAGAATTAACCTCTATAAATGGTTTGATTATCTCCAACAACAAATCTGAGGCTAATAATTTACGGTATTTTACCAAAACATTTCTGTTAACAAGCAGACCACAAGGCATATTTCTCATGTGCAGTTCTCCTCAAGCAGCTTTTCATTCAACAGAAGTCCCACGAGAGAAAAGTTATGGAAAAAACAACTGTTTAAGAACTCTTCAGGGCATAGTCACAGCTTAATATAAGCCAGTCTCCAGGTACCTCAGGTTGCCTTCCCCTGAATATATTTTCAAGGCAGAAAACTCTGGTCTTTTTGCTGTTGTTTAAACGTAGTTGAACAAATCTGGTAAAATATAATAGAGTCCAGATGCATTACTGCTGCTTTCTGAGAAAATGCACTGATGTTATAAAGTGTCCTTCACCTTTTAAGGTTTTATGATGTTCTGGCCTCATCCATCTCACTTTGTGAGAAGGAGGTTACTGGCTAAAAAAAAAAATAATTAAAAAAAGCCTCTTTGGCAGTATCTGCCCAGAAGGCTTTTGAACTTCCATAATTATACATACACACAAAAGTCACAGACAGAGAAACAACACTGTTCTCAGTACATATTTGCAAAACGTACTGCAAGTCATTGGGGTCCATCTTCCACGTTGCCAAAAAGGGGGAGAGAGAAGGAATGAGTGGACGGAATTCAGCATTTGTCAATTAAAATTGCAAAGGACAGACTCTGAGTTCCTGCAGGCTGATGGTATCCCATATAACAGACACAGCAAAGCTCTTACAGGTCACAGGTGTTTCCTCCCTGCTTGTGTCATAACACAGGCAACAGCAGATTGGTGAGATCTTACTAAAGATTTTTCCCCTCCCCTCACAAGTTCCTTGGATTTGCTTATTTAACTGAATGACTAGTGAGTACCAGGATCCTGCTTTTCTTTCGGTTTGAGGAAGATTTTGATTCAAAGGTGAGACACTATTTCTGAATATCTTTATCATTAAACAATCAGTCCTTTGGTGGAATACATGGAATATGGAATTTCACCACCATGAGAAGAAAAGGTAATGGTCTGTCAGCAGCACAGCTCCAAATCCACTTTGTGGAGTGTGTCTCTAGGTTTGTAAAGGTGGCAGGCAGACCTAGAGCTTGGGCTCAGATAACTGTGCTTCCAGGGAAGTTCTGTGAGGGCAAAGGGAAGGGCTTGGGGCAGGCAGAGGGGAAAAAAAATGGAGCAGTTTACACTGGAACACAGCAAAGCACCAGGGCTTATGCAGAACTCTCAGCTGGTTTTTAATAGCTCCCAGCTCCTTAATGCCTCTCTGTTGTTCTCAAATTATGAGAAATATGCTCAGTTGAAAATAGTTTAATGTATTTTAAGTGAACAGTCCATATTTTTTCCTCTCTAAAGTGGGGTAGATCTCCTCTAGCCATTCTGGATGACCTGAAGGAGGAACTGACAGCACGAAGCATCACTAGAGGAGAACAGAGATCTGCACCTTGATTCCAAAGGGGTAAAAAAAAAAAGTGCCTGTTCTTCCACTGAGGAAAGTCTGCATTCCTTTTAAATCAAAGCTGACATTTTCAGGGCAGTGATTGTACAAAGAACCATCAAATGAAGGGGGGAAGTAATCATAGTCCTTGCTCAAAAAAAAAAAAAAAGGCGAAAGAAAAAAAGGAATTACTTTTGTGGTCTCAGTCACTAAGAAAACTCATTAACTTGCATAATTTAATTGTATCCAGCTGAAGTGGTAAATATCATGATAGATTTTTTTCTTATGGGTCATTACTTGTGTGGTTAAGTGATTACAAAGAGAGATATGAATCCTGTGGTGGTATTTAGTTTTAAATATTGAATTTCCTTACACCTCTAATGCAAAGTGATGCAGATTCGCTTTTGGTTTTCAATACAGCACAGTTAAAGTACCACTTACAGATCTTTCCCAGACACAGTTCTGCAACATGATTATCAAATAAGTATGTTTTCTTGGAGGATTTATTACCCATTAAGCACCATTTTTTCTCTTTTGGCTTTGCTCGAGAGATAGTGAAGTTCTTCTGCAAGAGGAGTGGAAGGCTATTTTGAAAACACAGGACTGGATACAAAGAAGGACAAGATATTGGAATATCTCTTGCAGTCCATAGTCCCTGTTTTAACTGAAGACTTATCAAAATCAAACTAGAGTAATACATCTATGTTCATCTTTAAGGATACATATTCCTAAAATAGACAGAAGAAAGAAAGCATAGAAATTCAAACTAGTAAAAAACCCACTACCTATGATTTCATTCCATCCCTTATTTATCAGGCCAACTGATAGCAGGGGTGAATGAGCATTCCTGAAAAATCACACGTTTTTTGGGTGAGAAAGTTGCCTCACTCTCATGCTATAGCAAAATATTCTCAATTGTTGCTTCTACAGCAGCTGCTGGGGCAATTTATCATTTAAAACACCAGTTTTGGTGGAGATACTGGGAATATTTGCCCTCTGGGACACAATGCTGCTAGAAGCCTTTACAAGGATGCTCCATGTACATTGTTCAACTGTAGCTAAGCCAAGGCAGTTTGGTCATCTGCAAAAAAGGCTCATGATCAAATGTGTTATTGAGGAAAGGACATTTTCATATAGAGAAACAGAGACAGTGTACAGAAAAATGTTTTCTAGTGTTAAACCAGAACCTTGAAGTGGTAACACTTAAAATTAACAAACCCCACTCATATATGATCTGTCTTTTTTTTTTTTTTTTTTTTTTTTTTTAGCTTCTGTGGTGTATTGATGAGTTTCTAAAGAGAACTAAAGTTCTGTGGGAGAAAGAAGCAAGCAATCAGCTAAGCTGTAGCTTAGATCATCATTTATTGAAGAGCTAACTTCAATATAGGTATTTTTTCCAAAATTTTGATTTTACGTTCATTTGTACATGTTCAATTCTTAAAAACACTGTCTAGGAGATGAATCCTAGAAGAACACCAATGTAATTTAAAAAAAACCCCAAACTAATCAAAAAAATTCCAACCAATCATAATAACCCCCAAAATCTCAATTTGTCTTCTAAAAGACAGAAGTAGAAAATTTTTTTGCTAGGGACTAACACTAGCAATAATTGTACTGGGGGGGAATAGTTTCAAACTGAGTGGGTTTAGATTAGATATTAGGAAGAAATTCTTCACTGTGAGGGCGGTGAGGCACTGGCACAGGTTGCCCAGAGAAGCTGTGGATGCCCCATCCCTGGAAGTGTTCAAGGCCAGGTTGAGCAACATAGTCTAGTTATTCAAGCTTATACTGCCGCAATGAAAAGTATTTGTGCAAATAATGTTTTCTTGAAAACACTGGTTTATATAATAAAGCGATGAGCAAATCTTGTTAGTGCTGTTTTAATCATGAACTTATGTTGTGTGCAGGTTTAACCAACTTTAAAAGACTCATCATTGGGCATTAACCGGCACAGTACCTTTACTTCAGAATTGCCACAGTAGAAATGCAGTGGTATTTTTCAAGTGATTATTCAGTAACTTTTCTAAATACTGATTTTGGAATGATTTTTGTGTGGTCTCCTCAGCATGGGGGTTTGGGACTAGATGATCTTTGAGGTCTCTTCCAACCCAAACCATTTTACAATTCTATACAATTTGCACAAACTCCCCAGCACAGCAAGAATTACTGCTTACAAGGAACCATAATTTCCACCTCCCTCTCTCCCTCTTTGTTTTTCATTTGGAAGCAGCTACAATCAACTTGTGGAACAAAGATGTAACCTCATCTCTCATAAGAAACCATACAACAAAACCATCAAAGTTAGTTTGTGATGAGAATCCTCCACAATGACCTGTTTGAGGCAGCACTTCCAACTGCTGGACAAAGACAATGCTAATTCAGTATTTTTTTCTGACACAAGAGTGGCTGCTAGACTGCAGCACTAAAATGAGTCTCCTAGGAACAAGTCCCCCATGACTCTATTTCCAGGCTCTTTTCCCAGTGTGATTTGAAAGAGTCTCATGGATACTCAACAGTCCCAGTAAAGACTTCCTCTCACATTTGGTCCAGTGAAAGGTTATGCCTGTCAACCTGGTTTCCTCTAAAATCATATAATTTAACTATTCTTTCTCTCTGTCTCTTCCTTAATTTGGTGTTTTATTTTCTTAGAATCTGATATTGTATTAGATTTTCTTCTACTTCTCTGGCATCTCCTCCTTCACAGTAACTTATCATGTTTGTTTTGACTTGTTTATTTTTGTTTTGTTTTGTTTTTTTTTTTTTTTTTACTATTTGGTAGATATTTCCCATTCTTTCACTAGCTGATATTTCCATACCTAATTACACATCTTTCCTTGTTTCAAAAACTTACAAAAGTTTTAATTCATTATGGGCTTTTCTGAAACTTCCCATGAGTCGCTAATTATATCACACCCAGCCGAAACAAAAGAACCGAGTTAAAGCAAAACTCTATTCTCTTGCTGCTCTATCACATTCCACCATGAGGATGATATGAAGTGTTTTATGTTCCTTGATCTTGTCAACGCTCTTGGGTTGAGATGGGAGGTTAAAGGGAGGTGACAAGGTTAAATGATTTGACTAACATCCCAAATAAGCCCCAGTGTGATTATGAGCCTGCCTCAGCTTTCTAATAACACATGTAATGAGGGGGAATTGGAAGCTTCCCACACCAACAGCTCATGCAGAAGTGATTTGTTTCTCTCTATACCCTGACCACAATAGGTATCCATATATTTCTTCTAAGAATATTGCCATGGCCCACTAAATTACCCCTGGGCAGCGCTATCAGTGGTGTTCCACTTTGGCCCTTTATTTCTTTCTGTGACATTACTCTGCACAAGGGTTACTGGAAAGACAGATGAAGTAGGAGTAGATGGGTCTCTAAGGAGTGATATATAGTAGGTGCATAATAGAAAAAAGTGAGGATGGTGTTGTAACAGGCATTTTCATTTCTTTCTCCTCATTTCCAGAAGAAATTCTAGACATTGCAAATTTACTGTGCCATAGTTATCAGGTTTATTTTTCCTCAGACTCCAAATTCTTTTCAGGGAACTTGACTTGTAACAGCCCTATACTTTTTTCTCCTGCATTTTCTTTTCTCTTTCACAGTGGCAAATTGAAGTTCTCAATGGATTAGAGACCTCTTGATAAATTCTCTTGTCATCATTCAGTATCAGACAGTATTTTTATTGAAATCAAAGTCAGACAATGAAAAATACGTCAAAAATTGTACCAGAGCACAATGTAGCAGTTTGACCAGCGACAAAAGCAGCTGTTCTAGCAGCTAGGATGTTGGAGAAATGTCTGGCAGCTTTTAACGTGGGTGTAAAAGTTGTCACGTGAAGTTACTTTCGACCTGATGGATTTAATAGTTCCTCAGAGCCATCATGGTCTATCACCTCTATGAGTATTAAGGGACTCCTAAATCCATGGATAGATAATTTGGCTGCCACACTTGCACTGTAAATCCACATCCTTAAAGCCTTCTTTAAGTTTGTACAGTCCATTTCTTAAGTGCAATTAACTGTGCATTTCTTAAGAAAAGTGGTTGATTTGTTTCCATCTCCCCTAGACCCCATTATTTCCCATCACTCTTGCAGAAATGAGGATACGTCTCCTGAAACTTGTTTAAAAGCTTATCCAATTGTTGGGAATTGGAAATTGTTTATAACCTTTGCACTCCACCTCTATCACTACTGAGCATGAACAAAGAAAATCTCTACAGTTGGATCCTAGTTTGGCTTAGCTTAGCATGGCAAGGTTTGTGAAATTCTGATGTAGTTGTTGAACATGTCAGTTTATGGACAGACTTGTCTCACTGATTTATTAAATCTTGCACTAGATTAATTTGTTTCAACTGTGACAACATAACCAATCCATTTTATCCACTATTACTACTGGACAGTCAAATTAAAATTTATAAAAACTAATAAGAAGTATGGAAATCTATGCATTTTGATGTATCACACTGTATCATCATCAAAGCTCAGGAGACCACACAAAAAATAATTCCAAAATCATTATTTCTAAAAGTTACTGAATAATCACTTGAAAAATACCACTACATTTCTACTGTGGCAGTAAAAATTCTGAAATAAAGGTACTGAGCCCAATGATGTACCTTTTAAAGTTGGTTAAACCTGCATGCAACGTAAATTTGTAATTAAAACAGCACTAACAAGATTTGCTCATTGCTTTATAATATAAACCAGTGTTTTCAAGAAAACATTATTTGCACAAATACTTTTCATTACAGCTGTATAAGCCTGCATAACTTGCAACATCTAAGGAAATGAACTTAGATACTCTAAATTCTCATTGCTTGGGAAACACCCTGCACCTTCAGAATCAAGTACTCACACGGCATGTACAAGTATCTCATGTTGCTTTTGTGGAAGGAAGTTAATTTGGCTGCATGAATAAAATAACTTACTTTCTTAATTAGACATTTTAATCAGAGATCCATTAGCTAATCAGAGCTAATCAGTGTTTCATCAAGACTGTAAATAGGCAACTTGGGATAAGATGGTCAGGACTCACAGGCTTGCATGCATAATAGGAAGCTGTGGATATTATTTGAAGGTTTATCATTGAAGAAGGCCCTAAAAGATTGTAATCATTTTGATACAGACAAAAAACAGAGAACAAGAAAAGTTATTCCATCTTCTCACCAGTAGCTCATTATAATAATTTTTGAAAAGGGTATATGAGAGAGAAAATTAGGATTGTTGTCATAGCCTGGCCACCTAAAAGGAAGCGTTAGAATTCCCACTAATTCACTGCTGGGAGGTCAGTCACCAATAGTACATTGGCATTTATGTTTAATCTGGGATTTTTAAAGTTTCAGCTCTAACTAAATCTCTGTGCCAACAGAGCATTCACAGTACACTTTTCCAAGTTGGGCATCTTTAACTCACTGCCTCCTCAGATTTCTTATGCAGGTGGTTGCCAGTATTTTTAAGAAATTAGTAAAATCAAAAGAAAAACTAGGCTAATAATAAGAAAATTTGCCAGTTTGCTTTATGGATTGGCACATGAAATATTTACAACTACTTTACAGTTTTGAGTATAAGACAACACATCCTTAAGAGTTCTACTGAACGTAAAAAAAATAGTACAATTACATATAGTCACGTGGTGATGACATAATTCTGTGCAGAATTACTCCATAGAGCAGTTTCCTATTTTTCACAAGGAATACTTTAATAACTCTGACCTTAACTGAGGTATTAACTGTATGGTTTTCTGGCAAACACAGTTCTTTCCTTCTCTGATACCTCAGGCTATCCAGGAACAGGACAAAAGAGACAATATAACAATTAGGTGACCAACCATACGTATGAATATGATTGTTTCATATTCAACTATCACTTAGAAACTTGCCTAAAATCAGGATTTGTTAATTCCACCCTTTTTTTTAATTGAAATTTAAAATATCAATTAAAATTGATGCCACAACAAAATCAAACAGGATAAAAATTTCCAGGAAATTGGAAGTCCTTTTGATGGGAAAGAGAAAAAAGAGAGCCAGATTGATCTGCTCCCCAGCATGAGATAAACTGAGCAAGGCTAAGATTTTACCAATTTTCCAGCCTGCTGGGGATCAAAAGGAATGCTATAATGCAGAAGGGGGAATTTGAATTTTTTCCTCATCACCAGCGTACAGTTGCATTAGAAAAAATGCTGGCATTTAATACTGAAGTTAGTATTTGCAAACTAAAAGAAATCTAGTTACTTCAACAAGATGCCATATGGTCTGTGCATTTGCACTGTGCCAAGTTGAAAGAGTATTTTCTTTACTTCAATGGACGCCAAAAAACTACACTGAGTAGCTCAACGACTACATTGCTCAAATCCTTCACAGAAGTTCTGAATCACCAGATTAAATTAATGGAAGACAAAGGAAATGATACAGAAGTTAAAAAGAGGAGGAAGTTGTCATAGCAGAAAGTTCTCATCAGTTAGACCTCTGACACCGAAGGGAAATGTTCCTGTCAGAGTCTGGCTCCAAGTTGTCCCTGAACACCACAGAAAGCGGTACAAAGGAACAGGGCTCAGCCTCCTCAGTGTTCCATCAGGTAATCTCATTCTTCTCCCTCAGTTTTTGCTCACTCTTGGAACTGATGGATACAGGGAACCAAGTGTGTGACACTGATTCTAAGCAGACACTGGGCGTTTTCTTCAGTGGTCGGGATGGTGGGAACAACATCTATTTCCTAGTTTACAAATAACAGAACAGCAAAAAGCCCAACCCTGCACCCAAACAAAAACCAAAAACTGCTTTTTCTTCACCACCTCGTTCTCAGAAATTTCACTTTTAAAACGAGGATGAAAACTTCTGATAATATTGAACCCTTTCCATTTTTTTCTTTTTTTTTTATAAGGTTATATCTAACATTCTTACCTGAACTTTGCTGAAAGCAAAGCACTATAATACCACAGCATTTCAACACTATAGCCATATTATGTACTCTTCTAGAAGACAGAGTGAATACCAAAAAAATTACTCAAACAGCAACAAGGAGGCTGACAGAGGGAAGGAATGATGGGGGAAATTGAGGTCTAAGTTTGAAGGCTCGTTGAATTTTCCTCAGGAAAAAAAACTTTATATGTTGGGTGTTGTGGTTTTTTTGTGTGTGATATGAGCAGTTTTTCCAGTAGGAACTACTTAGGCTACTACTTCATTTAATCTAACACAGCCAAAAAGAGCTTTACAAGGACAACATGTATCAGATTTAAACTAATGACCTAAATAAATCTTACTAATCACTAGAGCCACCTAGTTTCAGCAGTCTCATTGAGAAGAAGCATCTTGCCCTCTTGTCTGAGAATCTTCCTGGACAGCTGGAAAGCATCATGCTTTATCTGCAAGATTCAAAAGCTGCACAACGTATTTATATTTAAAGGACATCAGTGTTGCTGTTAATCAGACTTTGTGGCCTTGCTCTGTGAAGAAATCCCTGAAACTGCTCCTAGTCCCCTTTCCTGTCATATGAGAAATGTTTACTTTCCTAAAGATAAGGTGGGAAAAGATATCCTTCAATGAATGGGGAAAAGTACCTTTTTCTATCTGTTCAGACAGACTTTGCTAATTCACCTGAGAGTGAAACAGAAGCAATATAGATTTGATAGGTTTTCAAAACCAAAGCATATGAAACGTAAGTGTGCAGAGAAGAAAAGACAAATTAACCACAAAATCTAATGTAAGGAAATAAAATTCCTCCTCCAGCTCTCCTTTCCAGTGGTGACAGATCAGTGATTTCACACATGCAATTCTCTTTTCTCTCCCAGCTCCAGCAGTACATCTTACCTGCAGTCTTTCAGCTTTCTTAGCAAATGGGGAAATGCAGTACTCACACGAGGAGAACCCTTTTGATCCTAAAAGTTGATAGAATATAGATCTGGCTAAGAGGATCTTTAAGACTCTAAATACCACACACCTATTATCCACTGTTCTTCCATCTGCAGATGGCCAAGGGAATATGCACATCTTTAACGAGTGTGGATCAAGTCAATCTAACCCATGTACTTATCCTCTCTGTACTTGGGTGCTGCATTATAGAACATGAGAAGATGAAAGGAGACTTAGAAACAGCTCGAGTTTGTTACACCTCATTACTTGGAAGCACCCAGCCTTTCTCTGTCACCACCTGATGACAGCAGACACTATATTGCCTCCCCAGCAAGCACTAAATCAATAAAGGCTCGCTGGAGCTGGCCCATTTTACCTTAGAGATCTTCTCTGACTCAGATACATGCTTCCTAGGTTGCAATCCCCAGAAATAAAATATCAGCAAATAACCCGAGACGTAGAACAAGACTCAGAAATTCCTTGGCAGCAGAGACTGCTGCAAGCTCCACTGGTATTTATGGTTCCAAACCCACAAAAGCCTGGGCATATTCCAGCATCCCTGCTTCAGTAGGACTGCCCCGGGCTCAGGGGGAGTGCCATTAGGCAATCAATTTCATGGCTGGAATCTCAATACATATAATTTAAACAAAATAAAATTAAATTCATGGGTCACCAGGTCATTTGGAAAGAACGTTTTTCTGACAATCAGTCCAGCCTGCTTTTTCTTTGCTACTACAGCCTCCACCCTATAAAGCAAAGGAGTTAGAGTCATTATCTGTGTTTGTATTTTATTATGTATGGTCCCGAGCTAGCAGTGAATTCTCTTCATGGGTTATCAGAATAAATTATTACAGTGGTGTCTGCTTGTGCGGCTACAGTAAAGTGTCTTATCATGTTCATTCTCAGTCCCTGATTTCATGGTTTTCAAAACTAAAAATAAAAATGAGGTCTAGGTTAGAAGTTAGCAAATCAAACCAGAGACTAAAAGAAATATTTTATTTTAAGTGGAGCTGATAAAATATGATTACCCCCTTTACATGTCCAGCCCTTTTGTGTATGCACTTATAGATATGTAGATGAGATGGACATTTTTTTCCCCAAGCCCTTTTTGTCATATTATCTTTGGAAGACTGCTTTGCTTTTTTAAAAACACACTGGAAGTGAGATTAGTTTAAAATATGTTAGCTAGTTTCAAATGAAAAATAAACTAAGGCAGACAGAAGAGATATCAAGGGTGTTTTAACAAAAGTATTCTCAAGATATTCTATCCAACATATTCATTTATCTGAATTTTTGGCCCTCAGACTACTTACAAAATTTTAGTGATTAAAGATTTTTATATTCAAGTCCTAAAAAAGGCTGTTCAAACATGAAAATAAATTATTTCAAAGAAAAGTTTGAGAATACACAACACTGCCAAGTTCTCTATGTTATTATGCAGCACTTAATATTCGTGTCATTGTTTTCTAAGTAACATGAAGCACCTTCTTGTGTTCCTCACCAGCTAAATCTCACACATTCCTGGATATTTTAGCAGTAATTTGTTTGAAGTTTGCTTCCCTCAACTTACAAGGAAATACTGCATCAGAGGATGTGTTTCAAAGAATCCATTTTAAGAAAAATATGTTGAGGTTTGGCCAAACATCTCTCATGCATAATGCAACTCTGATTAAAAATTTAGCCAAATAAAAGCTATGTGTTTGTAACAGGTATTTTTATATATCTAGTAAGTAAAGATCAGGTAATAAACATGTGCCATTCACTCTTTTCAGTGTGATACTAATACATGTTTCTCCTGTTGCAGAGCAGTTGTTCCAAACCAGGATAACAAAGATTAGTACCACTTCCAACAACATTAAATTCTTACCAACCCATAAACTAAGAAAATAAGAGTAAACTTTCCTACTTCTCTAACTGACAGCAAAAAGTCTGAAGAGACTGAAGCCCAAATTCAACCCTTGTCCAAGTGTAGTGAACGGCCTTTCAACACCAGCTCCTTTGGGCCCAAAAGCTGCCTGAGCGAGCTCAGTTCTCCTCTTCCACAGGAACAAAGATCAACGAAACAGTAAAATATTCTTGGCAATACAGCCTGACCACTAATTCAAGTTTGAGAAATATATGAACTAAGAAACATTCCAGATAAGCCAAGACCATTCACTAGCGTGTCTCATGCAGCTCTGTTTCATTTTTTATGAATGGCCAAGACTGCAGTGCTATTGTCTTTATGTTGAGAAGAGAAAACATTTGGTCTGAACTGAGACACACTTCACACAAAATAATGATGATTGAGTAGTGAACACTTTTCTTGAATTACTGAATCCTAGATTATTTATGCCCTCTTAAGACCATAAACAAAACTAACAACTGGTATGAGGTTGTTTGCAGGAGGCTGAGTGTTCAGAGCTCCAGCAGTGCTCTGTCCAAGCAGACTCGGGCAACGTGCTACACATCAATATCCACTGAAAGCAGCATCAGCAGGAACTAAGAGAACAGGTTAAAATACACATTTTATAATCTTTTGCAATCTAACTATTTTAATTATTCAATAAAAATTCAAAGTAGGAAGCTAATAAAATTCATCAGTAGGTGTTCTTATCAATGAGCAGAGCTGTGAAGCCTGCATGGCGGTCTATCAATAAACCAAGAGACCTGAAATCTTTCATTAAATTGAAAGAAGAAATGTATGTATTTCAATCCAAAATACTTGTATACAGTAGGTTGATTTCAAGGGTGAACACAGTTGGGGCTGAAAACATTACAAGTGATAACTAATTTTCAGCAGAAGCCTGTGGTGCAAAGAGAGACAAAAGTAGAAATTAATCAGTTTTGGTGGCAGATAAAAGGTGTCTTCCCAGTCTTCACTAGAGAAATGAGCCAGATGACTTGAAAAAACTGGTTTTATTGCCCCAACTGCGTATGTCCCACACAAAGGAAATTCATTTTGCAATACGTTTTACTTTCACTTACTTGTGTGTGCTTACATATTTGTCACTGATAAAAGTTCTTGCAATATTACATAAATGATATGAATATACATATCGAGCTTGTAGATAAGTGAGTTTTAATTCACAGTGTATTCAGTGACCAAATGCACTTCAGCATAAATGCAAGATGCTCATTAAGTTACATGTAATGCTCCATGGAACAGTGTTTCACTTTTTTCTGTCTCACTGTTTTCGTATAGTACGCAACAGTATGCACCATTTTGTAAATGTGATTACCACCTTACACAGAAAGTTCACTCAAGATTATGATTTCTTTTAATTAGTATTTTGAATTAGAAATAAATTCAAGGGCACAAACAATTAAAGTGTTTAGAGTCAGGGTAGAGGAAAACATAGTAAAAAAGATGTATGTGCCTTCAGCCTTTAGACTTTGAACATTACACTAGTAATTCTCCATTACTAAAATACAATTTGAAGAGATGTTAAATGCTCCTGGGAAACTAAGAGAGACACACTACTTTGTTCTCAGGACTCAAATACAGTACTAAGTAGTGCCCTGAGACTTCTCATAATTTATTCCTAGAAATCAGAACAGGAAAGAAATTAACTGAAAACACCCAAGAAACAAAGCTGAAATTAGTACTGTGAGAAAGAGCACAAACATTATTGTTCTCTCACTCTTCTTACTTTTTTTTTTTAAGGTTGTTCTTGTGCCTGCAACCAAGAGTTAAAATATATATGCCATGAGAGAGCTATATCAAAATATTGCATTAGGATGGCATTTCAGATTGCTGTACAGCTTTTCTAAAATGATTAAAGCTAATTCTAAGAAATCAGAGTAATAGCTGCTATTAAAAAACGAACTCAACTCCTGGGCTTCCTGGAAAGTTTGACATGACAGATATCTGCAAGACATTAATAACACAGAATAGAAATTAAGAGACCTTGGATCTGTTCCTGGCTGTGATATAAATTATTTGTATTCTCTGAGGAGCAGGACTAAACTTCCGACTATTTGGGGCAGACCTACATGGAAGGATGCAGATTTCTATAAAAGCTGGTAGCACGGGCAAGGCAAATGTCTGCCCACTGCACCTTCTGAGGGAGACATACAATAATTCCTCACCTGTAAAAATGAGAAAAAGCACTTGCTTCCATGTAACCCATGAAAGCTTCGAAAAACATATGCTCATGCATACATTCAGGCTCTTGAGTGTGTGTGCTCCCGTGAATACTGCAGCAAGGTTTTCCTTTAAAGAGCTTCGGTCTGGGAATGCAGCCAAACCTGGCATAAATCTGCACAGCTCGGTGCTGAAAACCAGCTCGTGAGAGGGGTGGAGGAGTGGCTGCTTGCAGCCATTCTTGCAAGATCCCCTTTGTCCACAGCTGAAAAATTGTTGATTTGCCTTCACAGGTATCGCCAAGAACACGGGAATAGAGCAGGGCAGTTTCCAGAACAACACATGGATGCATGCATTTATGTCCTCTCTGAAATGATTAGTGCTTGCAAACTACATTCATCCTACTTTTTCTTATTTGAGGATATTTATATAGGAGGTAAAGGCCCAGAGTGCTAATTTTAAGGAAGTCCTTTTCTAAGAAAATATAATAAAGTTTTATCAAAAGTGCTTAAAAAAACAACCAACCAAACCCCCCAACTTATACCAATGTTGAAATTATTTTCTTTTCTTTCCTATAAGTGTTGTCCTAAAATTAACAGCATTTTAACAAATGCATTGGCATTGGATTTGCTCCTCTAAGTGTTTCCTTCCGAGCAGCATCTCCTCCCAACTTGGGATAACCTTATTACTTATTTTGAGTGCGTGATTTTCACAAACTTCTGAGCCAAGACATGGTTATAACAGAGAAGCAACTTTACAGATGGATGTTGTTAGAATAATGGCTGCAGCACAAGTTCTCTGTTTCGTTATGAACATGACCTGATTTGAGGAAAATTCCTGTTTTACCTTCAGGGAACAAAGAAACATCAGCAATTCCTGTACCATTACTGTTCTCTGGTAGATGCAGCATCAAATGGTTACAATAGAGAACCAAATAAATTTTGTTCTAATTTTCAGGCAGGTTATTTCTGCATTGCCTGTGTCCTAGAAAATGCGAATGAGTTTTGAGTCGTTAACACACACTCACAAACCTTCTTACACCATCTATCTATCCTTTCCATATGCTACTATTTACAAGAAGCATCCATTCAGGAAATCTTTGCAAGTCTTCTATAAGCACACCAGTAAAAAGATGGATAACACCCATTCCCTGAACAAAGATTCAAATGCATACCATAGGTATGCAAGTTTAACAAACCACTCCTCCTTATGAAGCAATCCTTCTTGACCTCCCATGCAGCACACCAGTGGAACAGTTTCAATCCCTAAATCCTGACTCATTCTTTCCCCACTATCAGTGGTGGATAGCATGGATACGGTCTTTCTGACAGTGTAAAGGTTTTGAATCTGAAATACAAACTTAGCAGAGATCAAGGGCTGCGAGTTGAAAATTTATATAAGCTCAGTTTCTAAAACAGTTAAAATCACAATAAACAATTTCCTAGAGGCATGACAGCAACTGAAATCCCCAGAGTCGTTATCTTCCTGTGGATATACTTGGACTACACAGGAAGTTATTGGCTGATGAAAAAATTCCTCTGTGAAATTATATAGCCTCTGCATTGCAGGAAGTTGTCAGCATTATCAAATTGCTCCTTCTGACATGAATAATAAATCTATGATTCCACAGAACAGTTCAGTAAAGTCACTCATATTTTTCTGAGTTTTATGTGGAACAGATTTTTCTCTTACTTTGTGTTATGGTGCAAAATACTCCGTTTATAAGTTCCGCTATAACAAAACCAAGAGTTTTCATTACTGTGTTGAAAGTTGTATTGTAAGCAAGGAAATCAGCCAACAGACAGATTGCTCAGTCTACTTCCTCTGAAGGTAGGGAACATTATCCCCCTTATTGCCATCATTTTGGGATAAGGGCTCTAGAAAGCATCATGGTGTGTTGGGGGCATGGCCACACACAATTCTTCCCTCAGTGGGGTCTCGGTCTTCCCCAGGACAAAGGAATCCATGGGAACCCAGCATTCCACTCATTTAAAGCAGAATTCATACAGAGTCTTGGGAGTTGTACTGAACAGGGTAATTTTATTTTAGTCAATTATTCACATAAGAAACACTTCTATAAAGTTTGTCAAGAAACAGATTGCAAACATGAAAATTTAATCTACCAAATTTCCTGAAGAGCACACAGAGAGAGAGAACTGATTATACTTTCTTTTTTTGAAAATGTGAAGCTAACCACAGGAATTTGTAAAATATTTGTGGAAAGAACTATTCTGTACTTGAGAGTTCCACCAACTGGGAGAAACAGAGAGAAGACACTAGGCAGTGAGAATGATTTACTTTGCACATCTACTTGCAGTCTCACTTAAAAAAACCCCACAAAACCAAAACCCAAATCCGAGGCCTCCTCGGGAACTGATTTTTGTACATACGCCATCTGAAAATAAAGGATTTATATACCATCACACTATTAAGATGATTTTCTGTCTTTAAAGGAACATGAGAAGCTTTCAAATTTCTCCTCAAAACAGAAGTCAGGTCTAAAAGCCATATTGACAATGAACCAGACAATTTCCATGAATCAAGAGTCTTCACTCATAGGTGATAAAATAAATAGCACAGGCACGGCAGTAGGGAGGTGGTGGTCAAACACCAATATCCCTTTTACTACTGGGAAAGCTTAAAAATCATCTTTACCCATACTGTCTTCCATACCCTTCAATTCAAACCCTACCGAAGCAGAAAATATCAGTGGGGTTTTATATTATGATTTCTATGTCCTTTATTTACTTCCTGTAAAACTATTGCCGGTTTCTGATTTTCTTCCAAGCTCCAAATTATTTCAGAATGTGGCAATCTCATTCAGAAAGGGATGCTTCATTTCAAGAGCTCCACATGTGTGCAAGTTCACATAAGCTTAGTGGATCCAGCTTCAAATTCATCTTCCAAAGTGACACGCAAAAGGAGCACGTATGGTTGATGTGGAAAATGACTGAAAGGTTTTAGGGCATTAACTTCCCAAAAGTTTGGTAAGAGAAGTAACATTCTCTAAAGAGGGTTGCGAGATTCTCAGAGTTGCGTGACATGATATCCCCTTATCCCTACTGTTAATCGTGACTGGAAACCAACACGATTCTTACAGAGTTGTGTTGAAATACAAGATGTTCCTGGACCATGTTCTCCTCCCAACCACAAATTGTCTCTAAATTCTCTCTAGTTTGGGATTTTGTTCAGAAAACCTGTGAAGGAACTTTCATATTTGCTTATTTTTATCAGACTCTTAGAATACTAATTTCAGTATCCATATTACATATGTAAAAGAAACAGAACTAAATCTGACATTATAAGGGGGGGACAGATAGCATGATTTTTCCTATCCTACATCCTGTAAATAGAGAGGTCTCCCTGTGTTGACTGTTCAGTTCTCTTGAGAGCATATTAAAACTAATACCCCAAAAAAAGCCCCCTGAGCTGGAATTGTAGGTATTCCTTGTACTAAATATAAAGTATTTTTTTGTACAATTTCATTGTTTGGTTTTAGCTCCTAACAGGCACCAACTTAATCCTGGTGAATGGCTTTCATTTATGCTAAATATATGGACTCATAGTGTTCGCTGAGCTGGACCTCCTTTCTAACCTCTGAGGGGTAATTTGGAGCATCATCAGGATGTTAAATGATGATACCAAATACTTGGCCTTTCTAAAAGAGACACACCAAAAGTGGGGATAGATTGTTTAAAAATGCTCAGCATCAGAAATCTTCTCTGGAAATTATTGAATGAATTTTGCTACCCTCTGATGCAAATTGCCCTCTTGTGCCTTAAAACCCCCTTCAAAAAGAAAAACAAATAGTCTGAGCAGAAGCACAGTTGGTCAAAAAACTCTAGAATTTTTTTGGGGGGAGTGGAGGGGAGAAGGGGAAGAGGGGTGTATGTGTGCATACAAACACAGGAATTTGGGGGGGTGGGGGTTCTTTCTTTAACCTATCATATAGCAATTTACTTGTCCATCTGTAAACAAATGTCAAAACACAGGTGAGACAAAGAAACTGAGAAACTTGATTTTATCTGAAGAGTCTGGTTAGTCTTTGAATTAGCAGCCTAATCTATCTGCTAATTCCACTTCTTAATCAAAAAGCTGTCTCAAAGTCAGGCATTAGCATATTTCATCAGTTTGTCATCTAGGTAAAAAAATAGTAAACCTTATTTCTCTCATATCACCAATGTCAACTGAGCACATAAATCAGAAAAGATCTTATAATGCTCAAGCATATGAGAGAAAAAAATGTCATAGAACAGAGTAAATAACTGAACTCTTGTAGTCACATGCGAAGAAATTATATTCCTTTCAAAGCAATGTTTTACTATTCATTTTTAAAAATAATAGAAAGTTTTGAGAGAAGGAGCTATTTTTAGGTTTGAAATGTATCATTCAATCTGAAAAATACTGTAATTAGCTCTGCTTTCTTTAGTACTTATGGTGAGGAACTTGATGGGTGTAATCTACATTTCTCCAACTGCTCTACTTTCATCAGAAAGAGGCACCAAATTCTACTGCTCCCTATTTTCTGTTACTTAAAAAAGAACAACAACAACTAGTAATATCTGTGTTCATCACAGTTTCCAGTTAGATTCAGGAACTGTGAGATGGCCTCTTTGGATGCTCTGCATTATTTATTTTGAAGCCAAGAACAAATCACTCATCTAGGCAAGAGCAGATAATAGAGAGCAATAACGTGTTACTAGATATCCATCATGCTTTAGCACTGCTTTTAGTACCTTAGACACTGACACTTGTTGGCCCACCTTCAATATTTTAATCTCAACATGAATATACTGGAAAATGAAAGAAACCAAAATGGGCTCTTTTATTATTATGTTGTCACTGAGAATGTTTGATTTACAGCTGGCCAGGTGAGGGGCTGCTCTGACACAGTCCTGTGAAGCCAGCTGTAGGTTTTTAAGGAGCTCAACCTGCTGGTGTTATCAATACCACCCTATATATAACATAGTACCACACAATATACTATAATTTTTGTGTTTGGAAGAACTAAACCAGCAAGCAAACCATTTCTCTGTCTCAATGTCTGCCCCAAGAGAGGGCAACTGAATCACGTATTTCTGCCTCCATGTTGTTCCTTAAAGGCCAAAGCAACTACAGAAAGGTATTTTCGAGACGTAAATCTCATCAACAGGGAAAATGAGAGTTCATGCCAGGACTAATTCAGACTAGATTCCCTGGATGAACGATAACTATTGGAGATAACCCTTGGAACATTCTTAATGTCAAGAAAGCCAACAGTCACAGAGTTCAACTCTAATCTTCCTTACAGCACCCACTCTCTGCTACTGTAGATGCTACACAGAGTAGATTCCCCCCCACTCAGATAAGTGTTTGAAATTTAGATAATAGCTTTGTTCAAGGTGTACTAAAAATTTCACAAATTCATTTTAAGTTTAAAAATGTGAAATGTGTTTCTGATAACATCATCGAAAAGTACCTATATGCAGACCAGTATCTTAAAATTATTCTAGCTCATACAGGGATTAATGGTTCGAGTTCTTATCTCAAAATTATTTCTAATAGCCCTGGTTAGCAATTACTGCACCCTTTAAGATCCCCTAAGAAGTCAGCAGCCTTTTGATAGCAGATGGTAAATTGTATAATGAATCTGTGGAGATTTTTCAGATCCTGTATATAGTAACTACTATGTCCTTTTGTAAATCAAGTGTAATTTCATACTCCTTAAAACTAAAATCAGTTAAACACACATTAGAATTCTGTACACATTGCTCAATGTAGTTTCATTATTTTATGCTGAAAGTGCTACAAATTTCCTTTAGAAGCCCCAATGCCATACTAACTTATCTTGCATTTACTTTAAAAAAAAAAAGAACACAATTACAGTACATCTTTACAGTTAAAGTGGTTTTTTTTGTAAGGATAAAGATGCCTAATTATACCAGAAAAGCTGAGGGGCTGATGCACCTTGAACAAAGCAAGCAACTTTCTGAATGAAACAGTAAACTTTAGCAGCTGACAGCTGGTTATGGGCTGTGCACACATTATCTACCTAAACTTGCACAGTATAGCAAAGGTTTTGTTTTGGTTAGGTAATGGGAAGAAAATTCTAATTGAGCCAGATTACAAGCCTAGCATTCTGATGTTGAAATACACAGGGACACAATAAATTTTTCTCAATATGAAAATGATTTTTCAGTTTAAGAAATTACATTTTAAAATTAGACTTTCATCCTTCTAGTACATAACAGATGACCTTTCATGTAATAGAAATAAAAGAACTTGAAGAAATCTTACTGGTTTCCTAACAATGAAAGTTTATTTAATTTCTTTCTGTTCTGCCCTCCTAGAAGAAAGTAGCAAATTAATACCAGCATAGAGCAATAGGTATTGTTATATCATGACAATATGTACTCTATTTGACTTCAGGATCATCAATAACTGAGTTTCTAGAGTACTGAGACCTTCAGCAAGGCTCATTGATTTTTAAATATGCCTATTGCAAAATAGCATGAGGAATCCTATATTAATATTTTTTGCTCTACCTGCTTTGTGATAGGAATCTTCAAGCTACATAGCTTTTAATCTGTAACCTTAAAAAACAAAATCACTATATTGTCTTAACAGCAGTATTTAAATAGTAAATCTCTTCAAGAGATGCAGCTACAAATATCCTAAAGGTATTTGTCCAAAGCCAGAAAATACAAAGCAAATTTTTAGTGGGCTGTATAGAACACTGAAGGCTTGAACAACATGCAATATTGTTACAGCATGGACATTGTAATTTCCATGTTAGCCACCTAACAATATCATTGTATCCCTCTAGGGCACTGGGCAGCACTGGATGCCTCTAGAAGTGGGACTTTACTTTGTGTTTGTGTGCTTACATACAGTTATTTATTCAAAAAATGTGTTTTGGCAAATGCAACTGTCCCCATAACAGCATATGGGCAGTAAGAGACAGAAAGAGAAGTGTTTTATAAGGTGAAAATAGACCAGGCTTTGAAACCCAGAAGGACCCACTGAAGGCTGGGAAAGAGGTCAGCTGTGGGATGTCCTTCCTTCAGGTCTGGCACATGGGGAGCCACCAGAGGAAGGATGTTCCTCTCCTCCAGCCAGATCCCTCAGGCTGGGCAGCTCCAGAAAGGGAGGCAGAGGCATCTTGTTCAGCTTTCCCTTCCTCCACTGAAATAATCTGCCCTTGTTGCCCCTCTTTCCCAACCCTGCCGAGGAGGGAGTTGATTTAGGCTGGAAATGATAGAAAAGGTGAAGGAGTGCTGTGCCTCCTGCATTGCCATTTCCAAAACCCCAGGGAGAGAGAAGTATTTGTACAAAGATAAAAACCTTAGCTGCCAAAATAGCTACCAATGTGGGTGAGGCCTGGCTAACACTATGGTTTTGTGCCCTCTACAGCAAAATTGGTGTAGAAATGAGGTGCCAGTGCCCCAGGAGGTGTCAGCAGCCTGCTCACTGAAGGCCAGTGTTTCAAAGTTCATTCCTGTGTCTGGATTTTGTTCCCCCATGTCTCAGTCAATGATTACTTGAGTTTGGCTGTGTTGAGCCTATCGACAACATCAAACAGTTGTTGTGGCTTACACAGGATCAAACATTTGTAAGTCTTCAGTACAACTGGTACAATAGCTTTTGTAAGAGGGATCAATGACTTCCATCAATATTATTTCTGCAAAATGTTAATGATATGAATGGCATTAAGCCAAATTGATCCAAACAAAAATAAACACTTGGTATGGACTATATGCAGGCTATGTTGCTGCTGTAGTAAAGGAAAAACATCAATTCAAGCATTGCCAAACAATAAACTCTTAACAATCAAACTAACAAAAAATATATGTGTAAGAGATCCTTTATCAGCTATTTTGCTTTGGTGGGATACCATGCAGGAAGAATAAAAAGAAAAAAAAAGAAAAAAAAAAGAAAAAAAAACCAAAAAAAAAGAAAAAAGGAAAAAGAAAAAAGAAAAAAGGAAAAAGAAAAAAGGAAAAAGAAAAAAGAAAAAAGAAAAAAGAAAAAAGAAAAAAGAAAAAAGAAAAAAGGAAAAAGGAAAAAGGAAAAAGGAAAAAGGAAAAAGGAAAAAGGAAAAAGGAAAAAGGAAAAAGAAAAAAGGAAAAAGGAAAAAGGAAAAAGGAAAAAGGAAAAAGGAAAAAGGAAAAAGGAAAAAGGAAAAAGGAAAAAGGAAAA